>NC_052397.1:3355000-3660000 GCF_009389715.1 Phoenix dactylifera | reverse complement strand
GAAAATAACCAATCATACTTTTGGGAGTGAAATAGGTAAAAATAGTAAATTCTAGGGGAGGTCCAATACCAAGCTTAAAAATATTAAATTCCCAGATAGCCATTTATTTTCAGTCTACATATTAGGGGCTGTTTGGAGCCCTGTAGTTGAAGTTGCATTGCAACTCAAGGCGCATCGTAATTTTAGTTGCAGCTGTCCACTTACAAGGAAGCTTAATTCTTGTATTTGGAAGAAAGTTTCTGGAAAAGAGAGGCGTCTTGATAGACCTTAAAACTACAAATCTTAGTTCCACTAAAAATGGCAGAAGTCTCCCTTAAAAAAAGCCCCATTCTTTTTTTTTACTTGCAGCGCTAATCCCTCAACTTAGATTTCCCAATACTTGGTTTTCACATATACATCAGAATTAAAATGATAAAGTAATAATCTTGGGCATAACAGTAGTGCCATCTCTCAACTAAAAGAAGGAAAAATGTAAGGATCAATTGACACAGACAAGTAAGTATTCATTACAATGGGGAGAGCCGCGCTTGAAGGAAAAGACGAGCCCAGGAGACTTCGAGGAGGGGCGTAGCCGAGGAACGGCGCGAGCTCGCCCGGATTTGGCGGCAGTGGCATCTGCGCGAAGAGAAAGAAAGAGAAAATTAGATTTATGCGATGAAAAAGGATTATTCGCGAGAGAGAAGAGAGAGAAGAGAGAGACATAGGAGAGAGGAGGGGGCGAGAGCTTGGGCCATGGATAGCGTAGAAGACGCGGAGGCGCTTGGTCTGTCCCGATGGATTATCCTGCTCTTGTAACTATTTCTGTCGTCCAGAAAATCGAGAGAGGCAAGATAAGTACCGGGCAAAATTTGGGTACATGCATCAAATTTTTTATAAAGTTGCTCCTAGTTTAAATAAATGCACTCCACTTCGGTTCAGTCCTACTCTCGGAAGATTGTACAAATCAAAAATAGAATCTATTATGTATTCCAACTAAGAGAGTAAACTAATTTTTTTTTCATATCAAAAATTATAGTTCCATCAATTTATATGGGCCAACTAAAATTTCAAGTCTAGATGACGAATATTTTAGTTTTGTCATCGTTATTAATTTCTCAAAATTTACATGAATTCTATTTCTAGCACATAAAAATAAAGTTTTTTATTAATTTTCAAATTTTATCTAAAAAATTTAAATAAAAAAATACAAGTTATTAAAATAAAAAGCAATCATGAAACTGAATTTAAAAATTATGATTTTAAAAATTATATAATAATAATTGTATATAAACGATTCTATCTGGTGGATAAAATTTTTCTATAATTTTTTTTCTTTGGTGGATAAAAGACTAGCAGTATGCTTTTTTTTTTTCTTTTCTTTTCTTTTTTTTTCCGGTAGGGTGTATAATATATCCGCCTTACTAAAAGAAAAAAAAAAAAAAAGAATAAAATCAAGCTCCGTGACTCACTGGAGTGCATTCAACAAAGTCTGGAGTGGCCGTTATCACGAGATAACGGCGCAAATGGAAGCTTGGCCAGAGATGGATAAGGCTTTCTCCTCGCTCTCTCGTCCTCTCGTTCATGGCCTCCACCCCGCTCGCCGCCCGCCTTCTCCCTCCGATCTCCACCTCGATCCAGGGGCGGCGTCGCCTGTTCCCGGTGAGATCCTCGTCGTCGTTGTCGTCGTTGCCGGCGCCTCCTCTTATTCCCCGCCAGGACCATCGCGGGACCACCAGGCGGGCCGCCTCCGTCTCCTTCCTCCTCCTCCTCGTCGTTGGCGGCTTCTCCACCCACCTCAACCGTGCGTTCCCCCCCCCCCCCATATCTCTCCTCTCCCTTTCTCCATAACTCGAAGTTGATGATCTCATTCCTTTCCGTCACCCTCAGGTGCTTACGCCGCCAACCCGTTCGACAAGTATGTTAAGCGGTAAGCATACCGACCACCCATGATTCTCGAGGCAATTCGAGCTCCCCATTAATTTTTACCTAAAGTGCCAGCAATTCCGTAGTAAAATTGTTCCTTTTTTCACAAAAAGGAAGATATTTGTTATATGATGAGTATTTAATTTGCGATTTGTTATCAGGAAAAAGTTGGATCCACTGGAGACATACGTACCTGCTGTTCTATTGACTCAAGCACAGTTCAAGGATTTGGGTAATGACAAATTCTTTGGATTTTTTTTTCCTTTTTTATTAGAAATGAGTTTTCGAATACACACAGACCTTGATGGGATTAAAATATGCGATTTACGCGAAAAGATCAATTTTGGCTATAATAACTGGCCCCGGATGTTATCTTTATTGACAGAATACTGCTGAGATGGGTTATTATTTGTCCCATTCATTTTTTAAATAAAATAATGGGTGTTGCAAACTGCTACCATTAGCCATTGTTTTGTCATTAATTGCATTATTTGATAACACTGTTCTAATACGATTATGATATTAATTTTTGCAGTAATCCCTTTATATATTGATAAAAGCATTAGATATAAAGTAGTACTTTGATTTGTGAGAAGGGAAAAGATCAAATGACTTCTATTGTTCCTGTTATAGGTCAGCCATTGTTATGCATCTAATATATCTTCGAGGATATTGACATTTAACGGATCAGAATTTTTGATGATGTGCAAAGCTTGCTCCAAAACACAGATTAATGTATTTCCCAAGAAAAACAAGGATGCTTAACATAAGATTTTTTGCCTTTTTGTGATATTGACATGCCTATAACCATGAAGCTTAGGAAAATCGAAGCAAGTCAATGTATTGACATGTTTAATGCATGCCCTTTGCCCAAGCTATTTCACACAATGTAACTTCATATTTAGCATTCGATTTTCACCAAAAATAAGAGTATAAGCTTCCACTGCCTGATGCTTTTCTCCACCACTGGAACCCCTGATGCTTTTCTCCACCACTGGAAACCCTGATGCATGTCACGTCATACTTGCAAGACTATTGATGTCATCTTTGTGCTCAGAAAATTTAATATAATCTTTAGTCTCTCTTTAGATATGGAGTTTCCTCTATCTTTTATCAAGTTCATTAATTGGCTTGACTGTCGAATCCATCTATTGGCCAGGGAAACAACCGGATTTTGCACTAGAAGATAGACTATACCTTCTAGTTATGGTTCTCATCATCCAAAGGATTAACAGTAGAACGGTATCAAATTTATAATTTGGGCATGAAGTCCTATCCTTTGTTTACTCTCTGATCAAAATATGAAAGCTCTTGCTGCATATGTCTAGGATTTAATTCATCAGGTTCATGCTTATCATTTCTTTTTCTTTTTTTTTGAGAAAGAGAAAATTATCATTTCATTATTGTATTTTTCTGTCATTCTGTCAAAGATATCTAGCTGCCTTAATAACCTTATCATTTATTAACGGAACACATATGTGATACGGGCGTTAGATCACTTTTATGTTTCATATTTCACATTTACAACTCAATCAGTGATTTTTGCTTGACTAACAAAGACCTTGAGTGGTTACCACCCAAATAGTTTACAACTTTTATCTATTTGTTCTGAGCCTTGTAATTGCTGGAAAGTAGTTTTAGTTTCCATCTTGGAATCTTCTGTCTTTGATGATTTACATCCCAAATCGCATTAGTTCTTTTTTATTACTGCGGTCTCATATTGTCAATAACTTCACTCAGAGGAATCTTTGGATGTTGAGAAGCCAGAGTATGGCATAAGCAGATCTTTGTTGCGTTCTGGTCCGGCAGCATCTTTGCGCGTGAATATTCGAGCAGTAAGTGTTGTACCAACTGCTTTACATATGGTTATGATTTGTAGTTTCTTCTCTGTTTTAAATGTTTTTCTTGGAGTCGCTAATTTAAAACTTACAGTCATTAATTTTAATTTAGTCTGTGATGTAGTTGGTGCTTGTAAGTTGCTCTTCCAATCCCGTTTCGAACTCAGTGGCTTATTCTTTTATGGTAAATAATATGAGCTGCAAATTGATATATAGACCTGTATTTGCTGCTTGCTGCTTAGGTTACACTTCATCACTGCTAGAACTATTTGCAGTGAAGATAGTGTATTGGAAGGTGGGTTGAAGTTCTCATATCCCTATTGATTCTTGGAAGAAATTCTCCATGGACTTTTTGTATGTGTGATAAGAAGATGATGTGGTATTTGGTTAGTTAAAAATTGTGTAGATATTATATTTGGAATCCCAAGGCAAACTTATTAATTCTATGATGAGCAGTAAGGCAGGTATGAGTGTTGAGAATTCGTTCAAATTAAAGAAGACTAAGACATTTTAAACTATAATTTAAGGGTTGGAGTACCAATACCAGTACCTATACTGGTAGCTTATGGTATGGTATGGTACTATACCCAACAAACAATATTCCTGTTCATGCTACAACAATAGGAGGCATATACCGCATGCTGATACAGTATCGCACAACGGGGCATGTATCAAGCTTACTGATATGATACGGTACAACTAGTGTGCATTGGTGCTTGAAAATACCTACTTCAAGGGAATCCATAGATGGCTTTTCCTTAATGTCAACGAGATTATAAATACACAAGCAGAAAACAAATTTGTCAGTTTAAATAGGAGGAAAAGAACAGATGCACCAGCAGTCACTTTTTTGGGAGATGGGACAGTGGTGAGAGAGGACAAGGTTGTAATACGGGGTAGTCAGACAAAGCTGATCTCTTAGGAGGGGGGTGTGGAGAGGGGAAAGGAATGGTGTATTGCACTTAAAAAGGAAGATTCAATGTCTGATTCAGTAATCATATTTCAAATCAAAATTTCACTCTTTTCTCTCGTCTTTTACCTTGCTGGTACTCCTAATCATCGTTACCTTAATGTTGGGTGGAGCTCCTTGTGAATATGTTTATGGAAATCCCAAAACTGTGCCGAAAAATTTTTGATTCCTTGTTCTGACAATGCATCGAGCTTTAAGATTACGCAAAAAATAAGACCATGGCAATGGTTGAAACCCTGCTTTCTTAATTATAATAAGTATTCTATACTTTAAAATGTGAAACCTGTAATTTCAGGATCTACAAGACAATACATGACTCCTAAAAACCTTCACGATTGATAAATCCAAAAATATTCCTCAAACATTTGTTAAAGACTATAAATGAGAGGGGTTTGATTTGTAATCATCTACCCGGAGGGAAAACAAAAAAGATGAGCAAAATGATCATTTGATTTATATCGTGTTTGATAAATATTTCTATGCATACTAAAATGGCTATGTCAAGGTAGTTAACAGGTATAGATGTAATTGGAAGTTTGAGGAGTCGCATGGAGAAATGATTGAGATGAAAGAGTTCATTGCGGTGAAGTTATAAAGGACACCTACAAGAAGAGGGTTTTGGCCTTTTGGGTTTATGAGAAAGGCTCAAAATTGGAAGAGAATTGGAATAATCTGGGTTTAAAGCTTGCCTACTTCATACAGCCCTTAATAAGAAAGAACAGTCCAAGAATGCGACTTTGACTGGAAATTCCTTTATGGCAAAGTTGCATACAGAACTTTGCCTGCTAATGCATTGGCTTACTGCAGATTCGTATATAATCATTGTTTGCAGTTTGTTCTTCTGTATATGTATTATATCATATGAAAGACTCTAGGGTAACATGTAAGACAAATCCATCTAGCATAGAGTTCTTACTCGTGTTTATTTGCTGTGGCAGTCTTTTCTGACCTCAGTTCCTTGTAGCTTTGAACATTATCTTCGGAATTATAGGTGGCACAATATGCAACTGATGATGGTAAAGGAAAAGCTGCTTCCGATGCTGTTGATCAATGCCTAAGGTAGGTACAAGTATCCTGAACAAGATCCAAGTGATTTCACCGGGCCTAGCCTGCCTTGGAAGACATTTCTAAATTTATTATAACTATTCCTGAAACTTGTTTATTCTTTTGCAGGGCCTTGGAAGATCTTGACTCACTGCTGCTGCATGCTTCAAGGAATGATCCAACAGCTTCCATTGAATCTATGAAGAGGAAGATCGATATTGCTCTGGGAGCTTTGGACAGGTACTGAAGAACTTTCCCTTTACATTACCCTCGTTTTCTGACATGTGACAACCCAATAAAAATTATTATTTTGCAGTCTTTGTTAAACAATGACTAACAATAAGCTCCTAATTTAGTGGAGTGGAACTTATGTGCTATGGTAGTCCATGTTCTGAAGCACCAGATGGTTAAGGTTTGGGGGGTTAGAATTGGAACCATGCACTGCCAAGTTATTATTAAGACAGATTTTTTTCACTTACTACGGAGCTTGTATTAGAAAGAAGAATTAGCCCATGAATAAAGATTTTCTCATCACAGCCTTTTGGAAACCGTACCTACGGCAGTGCTGGATAAAGGGAAGGCAATTGCAGATGCTTATCGGGTTCCAAGCAAGCAGAGTGATGAAAGCAGCCCGGAAGACCTGGATCCCAGCACGAAACAGTTGGAAGCGCTTCTATGAAGTCCATGGGAAGGCACTTCTAAAGAATGATCCAGTTATTAAATTTTACTTATTGAGGCTCAGAGTCTTCCATATATTGAGCTTACGCATTATATGGTACTCTTTAATGTACTTTGTCTTGTAGTGACATCAAACATGAGTTCTTATCGACAATCCAGATTGTTCTTCTAATTAAGAATGTATTTTCTATTGGTTTCATTTCAATGTAGTGATCTCTTTTTTTGAGAGGGGTGAGGAGGTGTGGTTCTTATTATGATAAAGGTCTTAGAAAGTAGTTCATTTGAATGCAGAGTATATAAAAATTGCCCACTCAAGATTCATACACAAGACAGAGAGGGCTCGTTTGGTTCGCAGGAAAAGGAGGGGGGAAAGTGTGGTCAACGGGAAAGTAATGAAATGCCTCTTGTTTGGTTGGAGTTTTCAAAGGAGAGAGATGGGAAAGTTGTATTCCCATGGGAATATGATTCCCACATTTCATGGGAAAGTCTTTCCCATGAGAAACATGGGAAAGTTACTTTCCCATGAGGTGGGAATCACTCCTTTTTTATTTTTTCCCAAAAAGACCCTTCAGCATTAAAGAAGCATTAAAGAGGCATTAAAGACCTAATTTTTATTAAGGGCATAATAGGAATTATACATAACTTTCCTAGGAAAGTGGATGGTCAACCAAACATAAGCACTTTGGAAATTTGTCACTTTCCCATGGTTAACCAAACATGCCAAAAGTACTTTCCTAGGTATCCTCTTCCTAGGAATCTGATTCCCAGGAATCATATTCCTAGGAGGGAAAATACTTCCCGCGAACCAAACGAGCCCAGAGAGAAATCCCAGGGATTTTATTGATGAGCTTCATGAAAGTTTGGTTCTTTATCCACAAAATATATACTTCTGCTTGATTATACCTGATTATCTCCTTATTGATGTGTCTTGTCAGCAAAGTTTAAGCTTCTGACATGGAAATATTAGCCACTGATGGCTTTTTTTCTATTTAAAGAAGACAAGTGTTTTGGAGAAGACATATTCTCTTTTTATTTTTGAAGAATATGCATATAGAACAATAAGCTTGACTCCATCAATTATCAAATTTGAAGTAAATGTAAACAGCAAGGCGACGGTTGTTTGTTCTAACCAACTAAAAAACAGAGGGGGGAAAGAAAAAAGGTTGCTGTTGTATTAATGAACCCTAATGCATCTGAGCATACAATCTCCAAGGTAATGCACAATGCTTCAGGCAGGCTCAAACCAGCACAATACCGATAAGCTCGACCTCCTAAAGACATGTTTCAAAGGGGTGCAGATGTCTCCAGTTGACTTGAGTGCTCAATCTGATTTTGACCCAGCAATATCCAAAACTAAATCTCCTATTATGTCCTAATTCCTAAATAAGACTCAATACTCCCAACAAAAATTGCAAACCAACCAAAATTAGCTTCTGGCGCCTTCAAATTGGGACCAGTCCAATCCATTAAGTGAATGGATCGGATATAAGAGTATATCTCTACCTAAATAGAGAAAAAATAATATTACCCTCGCATTAAAAGATGATGATCTTTAATTTTCTCCCTTTTGGCATAATTTCTATTTTTTTAGCAAACTTTGGAAAAGAAGATTCTCCTCAAACCTTTCAACCAATGTTCTTTTTACTTACATTCTGAACTACCAAATGGAACAAATGGGAAACTAGAACTCTTGATAAAGAGAGAGCCAAGAGTACAAATAATAGGGTTAATGATCAAAATTACTGATTACAGTCACATAATTACAGAGCAGTACAAGAGCAGCAGTACAGATAAAAGAGCACACAGCACACAAACAGACCAACTAAAAGTCAATTAATTGAGTCTCATCACAATAAATTCAGAATCATAATCATGAACGTGAGAATAGTTTTGGATTAAAAAAAAAAGCAAAAAAAAAAAAGAAATAGAATCCCTGTGCTATATCAAAAATTCCTATTCAGTAGCTCTTCATCCATCATTCGCAGTCATGCTTCCTTAATATGCAAGGACAATCGACTCAATGAGATCATTGAGTGGCGCAAGCTCCCGCTCGTCTATCAGGCAGAACTCCTATATCACAAAACACATCAGACGAACAGCACCGAGAGATTGAAGTAACACATGCAACATTTCATAAACTGGACCTGAAGGCACTTCTTGATCTATATATACACATCACTTCTGTGATCATTGACCACAAGAGATCAGCATTAGTTCAAACCAGAAAGTGAAAAGCTTGCACAAAGGACAAGATATTTGCATCATGAACAAAATAATTAAAAAGTTGCTTTGAAATCAAAGCATTGAGATCACCCAATAATGTTCACTGGGTTTTAACTCAAGAAAGAATCCAAGTGCAATTCAGTGGGTAGTACGGATCATAGATGAGGCCAGCACTGATAAAAATTGCAAAAAATGATTTTTTTTAAAAAAAAATCTCGTGTATGTAAATCAAGGCATCAAATACAGAAGGCACAGAATAAAACAACCAAGTAGGAAAACTTACCCATGTGAATAAAGTGAAATGCTTGAAGCAAGTATTGAGATGAGCTTCTTCCTTGAGACTCACAATCTTCTGAAAATGAGAGTGATAGATATGAGCATACACCCTAAAAAGACGTTTAAATATCGTTTTAACAACATCTTGGAAATTGGGAGGAAAAGGTGCCCCTGCAAAAGTAGATTTCTGTGAGTCAAAGAAAATTCTTTTCAATTACTCACATTCATTGCATGCATCAAGACCATTCCATTTTATAATACCAAGTTTTTGAGGAAATATAGATTCATCATCAAGCTGAGCTTCAATCCAGTCCATCAGATGCTCTACATATTTTGGTGCAGAGACCTCTATGGGTTTTTTTATTTGAACTCCATCAGCCCATCTATACTCAAACCTGTCGAAAGCCATCCCATTAGAGCACTTAGTTCCCTAAAAATATAACCAAAAATGAAATAAATACCTGGTATATCAATTTTGCTCAAGGTATAGTTATTAAAACCTAAATATTTATGCGTTAGTGTTAAGAAATCAGTACAAGAATTTTGAGTGGCTAAAAGATATCTACTTTGGTCCTGCTGACATCGTTGGGCAGGTGGTTGGTGTGCAAAATTCCATCAGAGTGCCATACAATATATTCACTTGATTGAAGAAGTCAACAACTGAGGAAAATAGAAAATGAGGTGTTAACAAACAGATGCTACAAAAACCGCCAATGACAGGAATAATCAGATAGCCCAATACCGCCACTCATCATTAAAAAAAATTATTGTGATAACTCGAATGGCATGATCATTCAGTACATATAAAGACATAATTCTCTGAACTCCACACTACCACCATAATAAATATTTTTTATGGCAACAACTAAAAGTTAAAGATATTACTATTAACCGCAAGCCATTCATTGCGATCCACTCCAGGAGGTAAGCGAACAGCCTCTGTTAAGTTCCCACTGCCCAAGGTTGTATCAATATGCCCTTTCAGTTGTGTACCCTGCTTGCTCAAAAGCAAAAGGATGTTAGATTTCTTTAATTTGCAACACTAAGCATATTTCAGATAACAAAAGATGGTCAGAATGCAATTATCTTAAAACATTATTCAGACTAAAGAGAGGAGTGCAGCAGCACCGTTTTAGTTTATGCTTATAGCGGCACTTACAGATCAAGTAAGCCCCATAGAGAATGCCTTTTTCTGAATAAACCAAAAGATATTTTTAGTATATGCAAGAGTTATTGCATGGATTGCATGCACATGTTTCTCTTCCCCCAGCTCCATCAGTTCATATGTGATTAATAGGTTGCTGCACAGTGTGCCATTGTACTGGGATATCCTTCATTTAGTTCAAATGGAAGTGGTTCAGAATTTGGATTATAACTTAAGTAGTCCCGACATCGCACGAGCCACACTGACCAAGCTTAATGCTAAATGTAGGAAAGTGCAGGCCTATGACCCAAGGTGAGGGAAGGAGAAGGACCACAAGAGTTCCTAATTGTCCCAAACTGATGTAAGGTTTCCCAGATTGAGCCGAGTTTGACGAAGCTCGGCAGGTACACACCCTAGCTGACCATTTCAACTTCTAACTCATAAAGGCATGAGGAGCATGTGACCAAACTTGGCCGCTCTGCTTCAGTCTTATAATTTATGTTGATAGCGACAACATGAACATTTTCAAAAGCACATTCTTCGTATCACAGTCTGATTAAAAGGGGGTTGAGAAACATCCTTCATTTCTATTCAAGCCAAAAGATCCTGTCAAGTTGCTGTGGCTATAATCATTCACTCTAGAAAAAATATGCAAGCACCTCCACATTTGAGCACAAGAAGAATGCAATCCAACCATATAATCAAGTGCGGTGACCAATGTCAATGACCACAAATTCTTTGCAATATACAAAAACTTTCAAACTCAAAAATATACAAAGTACAATACAGAACCTAAACATGCTGAATTCTTCGTTATAAGCAACAAATCTCAAGATGAAAACCTGACCTTATTGCCAGATGCAGCATTTTTCTTGGGTCGAAAAGTCCTCTGATTTCTGCACATCCAAGACATCATAAGACACATAGCATCTCTTCACAAAAGAAGAGGAAAGATAAGAATTTAGAGCTTTCCAAGAAGGAAAAAGGACGCTTCACTCAAGACCAAAACATTCTTATTCCATAAGATCAGCTTATTAACTACTACATCAAATCAAAAATCTAATTTTTAGGCCCGTTCCAACTCTCCCCTACTTCCTATCTCAGGATCACCACATAATTCGTGGGGGGAAAAAAAAGAACGAAACAATCCCAAATCTGATAAAAAAGAGATTTTTACCAAGAATATCTTAAGCAAATGGCAACAAAATCAAAGAAATGATGACAAAACCCCTCGAAAAGAAAAGAAACGTGAGAAATGGAAGAGATTAACCTGTTTCCCAGACCAAAGAAACTCATTTTTTTTTCAAGGAAGGAGGAGATAAAGAGGAAGCGGCCGCTGTTGATTCAAGGACTCTCCCTGCTTCTCTCCACTTCTGGCAAAGAAAATATCAAACACTACCTGAACTCTTATCTCTCCCTACTGCTTTCCTCCTCCCAGAATCCCCCCCTCATTTAATTTATATATAGAGAGAGAGAGGAAAACAGGCCCAGAGGAAGGCCAGGCTGGCAACGGCTAGAGAGAGCGAGGGGAAGCGTTTTCGGTTACATGCCCCGCCAACATCTCTCTTTTTTTGAGTAGATGGCTGTTTCCCACTCTGCAACAGCTAATAAACTTTTATTAATATAAACTATAACATTAAAATAAGGGAGAAGAATGGATTTCTAGAAAAGGTCCATTGTCTTCAGTTGTCTAATTTAGCTGAGTCTGAAAAACCTTTTTATGCATTCTTTTATTTTTCACCATCCAAAACAATTTTATAGTCTCAAAAAATGAATTCTTTAAAAAGAGAAATTCATTTAGATCATTTTTTGCAAAAAAAACAATACGCTTCACATTCAATATTAACAAAAAATAATAATCGAATGAAACAACAAAAGTTATGGGAAGTAACAATAGAAGAAGAAAAAAAGAAAATTCTCTTTTGTCGATTGTTTTTTTTTGTAAGAACTTGGAAGTGGAGAGTCAGCGAAGCGATCAAGTTTGCTTATGCAAACTCTATCAAATATTTGTAGACTTATTTTGTATATTGTACAAGATAACAATATATGTTAAATAGTGAGTCTATTTCATTAGTCTATTGTATTATATGATATGTAATGTTTATAGCAACAGCATTACGAACAACTTATTTTATCTTTGCCACCATTCACCAAGTTATTTTATTTAAAGATTTTTTGACTCGCTCATAAATATATAAATTCTACACAAAAAATGAAGCTAGAAGAACAACAAAATGGTCTAATAATATTATTTTATTTTATTATTTTATTATCTTAAAAAATTTAATATTTTATTTTTACTATCTTTAGTTTCAGTCCAACCAACTACCAGCGGGTATTGCTGCACAGGGTGACGATCTTCAAAAACAAACCTTGATTTTTTTGTGGATGACAATGATATAACAATTTAATATGTTATAACAATTTTTGTCCATAATATAAAAATTCATAACAATAATATTAAAGCCATGCGATAGAACAAACAAGGGTAGAACCATGTTTAATGAGAAAACGGTTTTAGTGCCAATAATTGCCTCTCTTTTATCATCCTTCGAACTAGGCATGCTTCTACTTCTACACTACTATGTAGTATTCTTGCTAGTGACTCAGCTAGTTGTGCTCATGCGAGATTAGTGTGAGCAGCCAATATACCAAAAAAAAATAAAAAAAAAATGATAACCATCTCTCTATCTTCATCTGTGCCTCTGTGCAATCCTAATTATTCAAACTGAACACTTTTTAATGTTCACAAAAATCTAATCAGCATTCGTTCTATTGTTTTTAGTTTTCTTCTTTTTTTTCTCTTTTCCACTCCCCTTTTCATTCTATAGTTCATCTAAATGTGATGTCAATAATTTGTCTTTTTCAATTCAACTGAAAATTGGTATCAGCAGTGACACAGGACGTATCTTTTTCCTTTAGAAAAATGTTGTCTAACTATAGATGATGTAGATGAAAAAAACTATTATACTTAGATTGATCAGGTCAAAAAATTCATTCAAGTTGCCAACAAGGTAGATGGTCTCAATTGACACCGCATTTCCGATATCCTTTTGCTGCCATATATACTACCTTTGTCAAGGTTGCATTTTATTTTTCTATTCCATATTTTATTCTAGGGCCGCTACATTTCTTAATAGCAGAATCGAATTTGGTGATACCATCTGAGCAAAAGTTCTCGGCAATGTCAAGCTCAGAAGCTTTCAAGTAGCAAGAGAGGATAGATAGCTATAAATATGTGCATTTAACAAAAAAAAAATTACATCCAAACAATAACTAAAATACTATCTAGGTGATTCGATTAGTCATTGATTCCAGTTATTAACTAAAGCATTTTATCTACTTGTTAAGCCATCAATCATAAATTTACACCAAACGTCTTAAACTTTTTCGTAATATAAAATTTTTACTATTTTAATGAGAGAAATTTGCATGAATAGATTTGTTTTTCATGTCGCTTAACACTGTTCCTGTAATTGGATTTAGAACTGAATTTTCTTTCTACATATGGATTTTAAGAGGTGGGTCGACTCTTGAAGCTCCCCAGTAGAATTTTTTTGGTTGTTTTTTTTGGCGTACCATGCGATGAATAAACTACGCGGCTTCCATAAAGCGCATGCAATCTTTCTGTCAAATGACAAGATGATGTCAATGCATCTTATGGATTTGCTGCCAGATACAGTGGATAGTTTGATTGTAGAGTTGAGAAGAAAATGAATATGACTCTACAAGCTTAAATTATATCATCGTAAGATCATCTTGCTTAAGGGCTCGTTTGGTTCGCGGGAAGCATTTTTCCTCCTATAAATATGATTCCTGAAAAGAAGATTCATAAAAAGAGAATGCCTAGGAATGTACTTTTGGCATGTTTGGTTTAACATGGGAAAGTAACAAATTTTTAGAGTGCTTATGTTTGGTTGGCCATCCACTTTCCTGGAAAAGTTATGTGTAATTCCCATTATACCCTTAATAAAAGTTAGGTCTTTAATGCCTCTTTAATGCTGAAGGATATTTTTGAGAAAAAATAAAGATGAAGTGATTTCATGAAATGTGGGAATCATAATCCTATGGGAATACAACTTTCTCATATCTCTCCTTCGAAAACTCCAACCAAATAAGAGACATTTTATTACTTTTTCATTGACCACACTTTTTTTCCTTCTTCTTCTGCGAACCAAACGAGCTCTAAATTACAAGCACCTCAGAGCATTTTTCCCTTGCATCGGTTGTGTCAAGGCAGCTAGTGCTAGATTCTGTTATAACTATGGAAGCTTAAATTATATCATCATAAGATCATCTTGCTTTTGTAAGGACAATGACCACTATATCATTTGTCTAGGAAGACGCTCAAAACACAGCACCAAGCTTAATCGCGCATGGCTGCGTTCCTGTGTAATGTGGCGAGAGGGAATTTGTGCAATCCACATGGGGTTGGAAAAATTCTTGTTGTGGAAGACGAACCAGACTGCAGACTGGATCGCCTCATTTGTTGTGCAGACTGGATCGCCTCATTTGTTGTGCACCATTTCGGAGATTTTCGACTTAGCAAATTATTTTTTTTTTGCTTTAAATGTAGCTGGTTATGCTCGAGCAATGCGCGGATTCATTAAAAGAAAAGAAAAAAAAAATCTTGTTCCACCCCAGCGTTTAATCAATGGGACCCTGGGCCTTTGCGTGTAAGTCCGTGCATCACAAGTCATGTCCTCATCCTCTTTCCGCCCCTGTTTCCTTGTGTTAGCTTAGTTGGTACGTACCCTCAAACTGCCAACTAATATTATGCTCAACTCCGAGCTGTCCCAAAATTTACACAAAAGAGGGGTTTAGAAAGAGAGGGAGGACAAGGTGTGGGTCTCACAGTTGCAAACTAGGCTCACTCTTTTGAGGAAACAAGAGCCTTTCTCTGTCCAATAAGAACAAAAAATCATCTTGGGCGAGCACCGTAGGAGAAAACATGGAATGGGGCTTCTTTTTGGATATATTATTTTTACACCGACCTTACGGAGAAAATCTAAAGTCATGTAAAAATTAAAGAAATTCTTACTAACAAAATTAAATAAAAAATAAAAAGAAAAGAGAATTGCATGCACCAAGAGGTCTTATTTGTGAAGAAAAACCATCGGGATCCTCTTTCTTCCTCATCAAACCTCTTCTTCTATCCTCTTCCTCATCAAGTCATCTCTCTCATCTGTAAGGGTTTGCTTCTCTTCCCGAGTCCCTTTCTCTCTTTCTTCTGGAAACTATGTATCAATTTATCTAAAGATGTGTATTGAAATGTTAGATGTATCTAACCGTGCAGTGTGTATTCATGAATATTATTATGTTCTGAAAACTATGTATTAATTTACCTAAATGTATATATTGGATTGTTAATAGGTATGTATCAAAAAAGTTTACAGTGTGTATTAGGAAGCCGACAAGCGTGTATCACTTGACCATTTAGTTTGTACTAATGAGCATCATATTTTAGACTATATCGATTTAATGGAGGTGTGTATTGGGATATTAGATGACAACATTGCTAAGTAGGTGTGTATCGACTAGTCATATATTATGTACTGGTGAACACTATATTCTGAAAATTATGTACTGATTTATCTAGAGGTATGTATTAGGTTGTTACTCGGTATGTATCAAAGAATTTATGGCTCCGCCATGCATGATACATCCGCTTTAGCACAGAAAAAAAAAGTTTATAGTATGTATCAGAAAACTAATGAGTGTATATCACTTGACGGAAAAAAAAAGGAAGCGTGGGTCTTTTGTCGTGCATGATCTCTACTGGTATGTAAAAATATATATATTTTTTTAAGTTATGAAATTGACGGTCTCCATTAATTAAAAAAATATTTTTATTTAATTTTTAATTTTTTAAATAAACATAAGAAAATATGGTAAAAAAAAAATTTCTGTCCCATATGATGCGGTAGTGCTCGCACCGTAAGATCTTTGTTTGTCCAACAAGGCCATTTCCCCTTGGGTGCAAATGCTTCTTTAATCAGTTGGCCAGCTTGAGCTCCACGTGTCCTCAGCAAAGTGATGCTTGCTGTATGGGCCATGGAGTGCGACCCGAGAGTTCGAAATCAGGAGCCGCGAACCGTACGTGCCACCGTGGCATGGAATCATAAGGTCGACCGCTTTCTTCACGTCCTTCACGACTTAGAGCCAAAAAAAAATCTCAAAAGAAGAGACCAGTATAGTTGCAATTACGTATTATTCTGGCGATGTGGGAACGCAAAATCAGAACTATTTAATAGCTATTAAAACCAGAAAACGGAGAAGCATATTATTGGATTGAGAATTTGGAAACAATTTAGCTAGGTGGCAAAAAGTATAAATAATTTCAGAAAAATTTAAAAATGGCCAAGAACTTGACAAAAATCTCTTTGAAGAAAGTGTACAAAGCGGCAGTGTTACACAGGAGACATGAAGAAAAAGCAAGCTATGAGAAAAAGGGACGACATCAGCAACAAACAATCCAAGGTTGGTAATGAAAAAGTTGTGCATACACTCCCTGAATTCATCAAATTTTTGAAGCGTTGTGAAGTCTATTTCTTAATGGCACAATGATCATTGATCCAATCAGAATTTCATGAACCGGCCAACATAAACTTATCCCATCGAAGAAAAATTCTGAAGCTATAGTTGTTCCCCTTCATCCTCCTCCTCCTCTTCTTCTTATTTTTCTTCTTCTTCTTCCTTCTTTTTTTTTTTTTTTTTTGTACATCGGTTGCTCACACTAATTTTGCATGACCACAACTATCTAAATCCATGGCAATAAGACTACACAGTGAGAATAAAACCGAAGTATGCCGAGTCTAGAGAATCGCACCAGAGTGTTAGGCAGTAAATGAGGTGACCCAATCTGCAGCTCTTTTCGCCTCACGAAGTACGTACACCACCCGAAATACACAGCAGTCCCTCATCATCTGTCGGATGTCACCTAGAAGCAGCAGCTCTGCCTCTTCCCGCCCCACCTCTAGTATGCACTTAATTACCTCGGCTAAATCTCCCTCAAGAATAATATACCCAACCTCCAATACGCATCTCACATAAGAGAGTCCCTCCCATGCTGCGCGCCCTGGGCTCCGCCCTAAAAGCTGAAATCTCAAAGGTGCAACGCTTTCCAGCATCAATCAGTCTGGAGTCATGGTCCTTGATCACAAATGCCCCACCATCACAATCTCCATGTTAGTGTACAGATTACCGTTGAAATTCATCTTGAGATGGCAAGAGGATGAGGGCTTCCAAAAAACAAGAACATGCATAGGCACTATAATAGCAGAGAGGTAGCACTTACCTTTTCGAAAGCTCCATGGATAGCACCAAGATGAACCAGCTCATTTCAAAGTGTTTTTTTTTCTTTTTTTTTTTCTTGGTGCAAAAAATAAAGTTTGCTGAGTTACATGAAAACAACAGATAAAGTATGATGAAATATAAGAAACCAGTATAAATAAAGAGAACCACAATCTACGGAAAATGAATTGAAATCAGCAAGCTGTACGTAAATGGGATAGATTTAGATGCATATTAATAAATGTAGGCCACCGCATTGAGAGGTAGTGAAGAGACCTGTGGGTCACTCAAAATAGCCAACAGGGATGACATCTACCAAGGAACAAATGAATTCATATTGAACAAGAGATGCCGCGGCACATGTCCGGCTCCAAATAACTGATGTCCCATGAGGTCTGTGATACATAACTCGAGATCGATCCATTAAACTTGTACTTAGCAGAAACTACGTGGGCCCATAATTAAAGTACGAGGATGTAGCACTACCTATGCAGCCAACTTAGCCAACAGCAGTTTTTGTTTGAGGCGCATGGATTGAAGTCCAAGAGCACCATGAGGCTTGAGTGAACAGAGGAACTCCCACGATACCAGATGCACGCCCCTCCTTTGTGTAGAACGGCCCCATAAAAATGCTCTGAATTCCTTTTCCAACTGCTGTAAAACTACTGCAAGGGGAACGTGAACAGCTAACATAGTGTAGATAGGCACAGAAGCTAGCATGGACTGGAGCAAGATTACTCGTCTGGCAAAGGACAAAGCCCTCCATTGCCAACCTGCCATACGAGCCTCTATTTGGTGAAGTAAGGAATTAAACTTAGAAGATTCAGTCTACGACCAGCTACCAAATAGTATCAAACTCCATTATGAATAGGGATATGCAGAAGTCATCTGATTTGCTCGCCGACAATGCGATCTAGAGAAAGGATGAAGATTATTTGTGACTTTTCAAGATTGATTGCCTGTCGGGATAAAGCAAAATAAAGATCCATATATAATCTGTTGAGACACATGGCATCTCTGGCGGTTGCTCTAGCTATCAAAGAGAGGTCATCAGAAAACATGATATGAGAGACAGAAGGCCCCCGTTGACCAGGTTTATAAACTCTCAATAGCTGGTGCAATACTACTAGCTGCAATAATGTAGAAAGGATATCACAGCATAGTACGAACAAACACGGGGAGGACAATGGACATCCTTGCCTAAGGCCCATAGAGGGAATGAACCAACAAGTGAGAGTCCCATTTATTAGTAGGGCAAAACTAGGATCCATCACACATGCCATGCACGTACCCAAGCAATAATAAGATGAAAACAATAGTGATGCAACACCCTAAGGAGAAATTCCCAAAGAATTCTATCAAAGGCCTTTTCCTTATCTAACCTTAGGAGAATTAAGCTTTTCGTTCTAGGGGCATTACTAAGGGAGTGCATACGTTCTTGTGCTATTAGAATATTTATCAACAATTTCTCGGCCTTGAACAAAAGCACCTTGTGCGGGAGACACTAGAGTAGGCATAAGAGTTTTCAGACTTTGTACTACTATTTTGGCCATAATTTTATATATGGTCTTGCATAAGCTAATAGGTCCAAAATCTCTCACCCTTAAAGGATTAGGTTTCTTGGGGATAAGGGTTATAAAGATTTATTTCCAAGTCATACGTATGGCTTCGTACCTAAAGCATTCCTTGATGGCTAAGACAACATCATTTTCAATAAGGTGACAGAATTTCTGAAGGAAACAAGGTAGAAATCTATCTGGACCTGAGGCTTTATTTGGCTGCAACTAGCCTGAGATGGAATATCGCTGTGGTGCCCACCTTTTTGGGAAATGTTGTATACTAGCATAAGATGAATTCTGGCATCATCCTCCAACTAGTCATTTTCCCTTTGAAGTATTGTAATTCTATTCCTCTTACACCTAAGAATAGTTGATTTTTGAAAATACTTAGAATCTGTATCCCCCTATTTGATCCATGTAATCCTTGAAACTTTAGATTAACATGATGCTCCCGGAGCCTTTCAAGAAGATAGTAGTGTGTTCAGCAGGCGAGAGAGCACCCAGCTGTGCTTCTTTAGTTTGCAAGCGAAGCTGCCGGTCATAAAAAATCTCCCCTACTTTAAAGATGCTTCCCATATGATGACGATTCCATCGTTGGAGTGTAACTTTACCGTGGATGCAAGAGCAAGTGATAGGCAATCCCCATAGGGTATATAAGTTAGAAGGACCTCCAAGCGTTCGGAACTCACCTTACCGTATAACAAGTCCGACAGCCCAATCTTCTAAGTATGGCCTCGTACCAGAATCAGACCATCTCCACAAAGAACCAGGATGGATCATTTTAAAACTAAAATTTTAGAGAGCTCACCCTATCCTTCAGTCTACTCGGAGTCCATGAGCACTGGAAAAATGCAAGGGTTTATGAATCCTTATCCTTCAAAAATATATATTCGGGAACCTTACAATTTCGTAGTAGGCTTATAAAGGAAAGTAGATCAGCCTCCAGAAGCAATAATATGCCACAACCACTCAAATCAGATTGGTGGCAGAGCAGTCACCTCAAACTTGATATTATCAGGAAATGCTGCTAATAGCAGCCAATTTGAGAACAAGGAGAATATGAATGAGCACAATCTTACATGCCACAGACCATCAATTCAGATCCAACTACACAATTATTTTCAATATATTAACCACACACAACGATGCCACTGCATTTGGTTCGCACACGAGCGTATGGCTCTTCTACAAGCTACCACGCGCTCACATTAGCAAAAAAGCTGCCAGGAACAAACAAGAAGCAATGCCACTTGGTGTATGTACAACAAAAGCACCAATGGGTCATTTTTACGATATCAGAACTCCACAAGACTAGTTTTTTAAATACCAGCTGCAAGAGAAATGAATATTACAAAAGCATTAATGCCACTACATTGGTTGGCCGCTCTGGATGCGTTTCAGACTAGGGCACACCATACGTAATCTCCCAACATCCTCAACATTTATCTGTCCAGGAAAGAAACAAATACACAGAACAACAGGTTAAGAGATTTTTAACCAAAAAAAGGGTAATACACATAATATCTGTGATAGTGTGCAAATTTAATGCATATATAGCAACTAATCACGTAATCTCACCTTTGGACAGGAGTGGACATTGAGGGTTTCCAACATAGTACAGTGTGATACGGCAACTTCTACATCTTCCACAGCCAGCATGTTGCAAGCCTGTAAAACATAATTTACCCAAAAATTAAAATAAAAAACTGATAGAAGAAGACAGCATTAGGTCATTATGAGTTGATAGTTGTAAACTAAAAAAGAAAACAGCAAAACAGAGAGGTGAACACATGAACACAACCTTTTACAGATATAGCAAGATCAATTCATATTATGAATTGCTTTTGAAAATAACAGTGGGAAAGCCACCATCCTGAGTCAAAACTCAGGAGCTCTCCCCAGCTCAAGTGCCCAGGAGAGAGGTGCCAACCAGCTGGGCAGAGGCAGGTCAGCTTCACACTATAGATTGTTATGCAGCCAGACATGGCTTGAACACCAGCACCCACATGAAAATTTTTTGCAGTTGTTCATATTATTGCCATGTGCACTATGGAACTGCATACCAGTCCATCAACTAACATGTAAAACTCCATGACATAAGAATTGTCACGCAATGGCCAGGTGGTGACCATGGCTTCATATGGTATACAGTTAGTAGGATCCCAATAATTGTTCCAATTTGGATGGTTATGTGAATATTTAGTTCACGATTGGGTGACACGACAGACACCTGCATGCTGCTACTGCACGTCAAAGATGACCAATTGATAGCCTTAGACAAAGTCAAACACAAGACAGTGGTGCCTTCAAGATGTAGATAAGTGTACTCAAGCGCAACACAATAATTTCAAGTCCAAGAAACACTGTCCATGGAAATGGCAAGCACAACCATGACAACCATGAAGCCATGTACAAAAACTAGAACTCCAGACTAATACCATGTGAAGGAACTTGGTTTTTTTTTGGTTTCAAAACCAAGCTTATCCACACAGGATAAAGCACTGATAATAGCATCAGTTGAAACAGCTATGAGCAATGTATCTTTCATGATAAGTATTATATTTTTGTAAGCAATTTTGTATCTTTCATGCAAGTATTGTATTTGTAAACAATTTTGTGGATGATCATGGATAGAGGAATTACCAGAAGTTGGAGGTTGGTCAATCTTGGACAGTCGAGCTTCAAAATCTCCAAGGAGTTACAATTGCTAAATAACCCAAAAGCATAAAATATCAACAGAGAGATTTAGAGTGCTGAGATTGAAACCAGGTGAAGTCTCAAAAGGAACACTAACCTCAAATTTAGAGTGCTGAGATTGAAACATGCAAGATCCACTTCCTTCAGATTTGTGGATAAATTAAGGTTTATTTTAGATAAATGAAAACAATGAGCCATAGAAGGAATGAGAACTTTCTTAATGTTTGGACATCCAGTACAGTTAAGAGTCTCGAGCAAATGCTCAGATTTTCTGAAAGCCTTGTTTTCTTTCTTCAAGAACATCAGGTTAGATGGGCAAACATCATCTGGCATCTCCAATGAAAGGAAATCATTTGAACCCCAAACAAGTTCATGCATATTCCCACAACCATTCAAGTTCACATGAACTAAATTCGTACAGCAAGAAAGTAGCTCCGCTATCGCAGACTGCCCAATGGATGAGTATGACAAGTCTAACTCACAAAGGGCTGGAAGCGCACATTCTTTATAGAGAGCATCCAAAGACGAGTCAGTAAGGTACTTGCAAGCTGAAAGTTTTAGGGTCTGTGAGGAAGGAAATAGAAGTCACAACATTGCCCAGTCTATAAATAACATAAAGGCAGAAAATGCTTCTGAATGGTGAAAAGGAAATGGCATTAAGATGAAGAAAATTGCTGCTCATTTATAAAAACAGGATATATTACACCATCCTTTAGTGGTAGATTAATGTTCTGATGTTCAAAAATTAAAATGAATGGCTTTGCACCTTCTGGATATAATGCGTTTGATATTTTGTGCTCTGTCACTACAATTTAAACGGCAAATTCTCCATTCAAACCTATCCGGGAAATTCATAGAGTGGTGCAGATTAACATTTACTTCTTATACCAAATATTAAAACCGAACATGATCACAGACGATCATACAACAAGTTGAGAGACATTATTCAAAAGAATGCAGCATTAATAATTAGTTAAAGATTATTAAATTAAAATAATCCAATTTGGTCAAGTTAGTTTTCAAATAAAAGTTTAAAATTTAAATGGAAGTAATGATTTTAATGATTCAAATGAATATGTTTCCAACAATCCAATGGACTCACCATTAACTGCGAACAAGTATCAAAAACAGGCTGTAAGTTCATCAAAAAAGTGTATGACAAATCCAATAGGGTCAGACGTCGAAGCCAATGCAAAGATGACAGCCCACCAAATCCTATTGATAAGCAGGATGACAGGATTAGAGTTTCGATACGACGGCATGAAGCAGCTGTCATAGACAGTGAGTCATCCACTAATTGCCTGTATACAGAAGAAAAACTCAGCTTATGTGAAGAAATAACAGATAATGAAAAAGCATGCAGAATAAATACCACCTGCAAAATGAAGCATCCAAAGATGTCAACAAAGGGCAATCGATGGATGCTTGAGACAGCACACCACAGCCCTTCAGCTCCAAAGTTGACATTTTTGGAGCTTCAATCTGAAGAATACTTAGCTTTGGGCATATCCCCAGATTGAGTGATTCAAGACCAACCTACAAAGAATGCTCTGATCAGTGTGAACACAAAGTGAGATGATAAACAATTTATTTTTATCAAGCCAATTCACAAGGCAATGAAACCATGTTGTCTTTTCTTGGCCTTTCAAAAGGAGCTTTTTTTTATTTGATCTATCTCTTAATCACCCATTTATGTAATCTAAACATAGACATGATGTAGGTAGAAAGGGTAAAAGCATCACATTTAAAAGAGTAATTCTCCCTCCTAAAGAGATAAGTAATATCCCTTTCGAAGAAGCCCGGCAATTCTTAATCTTTTCAAGTAAAACCATGTCTCTTATCTGAGGATGATGAGTTCAGTGCAGCTCGCTATAGCTCGAAATATGAACAAATAAATTATGTGTGTGCGTATCTTGGTTATTACTTAATTAAAAATGTCAATTACAGAATTAGTTGATGAAATTAGTAAATTTGATATAAAGAATAATGTTACACAGTAGTTACTTTTCATCCAAAAACTATGACTGATGCTTAATTAAAAATATTAGATTGTGACCACTGGAATGAGATATGATGATTTAGATCGATAAGATATTTTATATGCTAATGCTTTTGATTTCCCTCTTTCAACAATCATGACAACTCACCTGAAGCCACCTCCTACTCTCTCCTCCCTGTCCCCATCTCCTCTCCCAGCATCCCCACCCCCCCCCCCCCCCAAAAAAAAAAAAGAAAAGAAAAAAGCCGAGTCACCCAGACCCTCTAGAGCAGTTTCTGACAGCCTACCTCTCCTTTTCAAACAGCAACTCTCTTCTCGATGCCAAACCTTAACCGCTAATCCATGGCCTGTACCCCACCAGAGAACTCAAGATGAGCCTCCTAAATTCTGTTTCTCCTTCCTCTTCTAGTTTTACAGGAATGACAATGATTTTCTAGATCAGGCTATTGATCAGTGGATCATTGGCTGAAGAATTGATAAAAAGACATTCAGTGAGATGGTAGTCCTCTATATCTTAAGTCTCCTTTCCTCCACCCATGCCACTAACATCGTCGAGGCTGCTTCGTCTCCCTAGTAATCACTAGTCAACGTTTTTCCCTTTTCTCCTCTCCCCATGTTCCTTGATGACCCACAGAGCCAAGTTTGAGTTGGCTCTATAACAATAGGTCAAGCCCAAGTTGGTCACATTTTATTTCAATTCAAGCTTAGGCTGAAGCCAGCCCTCTTGTGCTCGGCTTGTTTACACCAATAGTAATACCCCCTTCTGGGATTAAGACTATAATTCTATTAATTACGGAGCATCTAAATTGAAACCCCACATCATTAAACATGACCTCCATCATATAACATTGCCTAGAAACCAAAAATCAAAAATTTTAAAGACTTCATACTTGTGCGTCAAATAAAACCAATCTGGTGGAATAAACAGTATTTGATTTGGCTCAGAAGCATCCAAATCAGTCGATTTTTACTTTTTATGATTTAATGTATATATGGTCTGCAATATATATCTTTAGAACATTAACACTATTGATTTTCCATCCACATGATGCATAGATGGGAGAACTCCAAACACATGATTATTCTGTTTGTAGGTATGTTAAATATGGTAGATCATAACCAGCAGAATGGAACCTCAACTAAAAAAATGTCAATCATCAGTTTTGCACCACTAGGGTACTAGCTTAACTCTTGTATGTATGTGCATTCGTCCACGTGCGTGCACATGCAAATGTGCATATGCTGTTGCATGGGTACAGACCAATAAATTAAGCTTTATGCCATTTGCATGACTATGCTTTCCAAATAGTGCACATGGGATGCATCTTGTCATATTTTGAAGACCGTAAGTTCCCAGCTCAGATACACAAATCCTAATCCAGTTCCGCATGCCTGTAGTGGAAGTTGAAACTCATCTCTTTAAGGGAATGTTCTGAATTTCTCAGTGACAAGATGAAGGCATGCTAAGTCTAGTTAAAATTAGATATTACATATAAGAAAGATAGCTAGGAATTAAATAAGAAAAACAATTTCTTTTTACAAACTGTTTTGATAACAAGATGAGACTGCATATCAATTTAATGTAGAAGATTCACAAAGTTGTCTGGACTTATAATGGGGCAACAGCCTTCAGGCATGTCATACGTATTTATTTAAGCAAAGAAACACAGTACAAAACACACACAATCACGCGCACAAAGATGCATGTACATCATCATGAGTACGATAAAGCGAGCAAAGCATGAAAAGCATAAATGTATAGATTCAACATTGACTATATTTTATTAAAAAAATAATAAAAAAGTCAACTTACGGGACAAAATGATGCTCTTTCAAGATGATCGCATCCATCAAGATTTATTTTTTGAAGATTTGGACATGAGAGTTCAAGAAAAGTCATAGCACGGCAACCAGCAAGTGACAGGCTGACCAGAGAGCTAGTGTTCAGTCCTATCATACTTAAGCTCTGGAAAGTCACGAGAAAGTAAATACCAAGTTTATAAAAATACCTCAACATATTCACAAGAAAATGCACAATCACACTGAAAAGCCAGCAACAAAATCAAACAACATTAGCATAAGACACTATCTGAAAGGACCATTAGAAAAAAATTATTACTTCAAAACAACAAAACTGAGCTATGAAGTAGTGCTCATAGAGGCTTGCTGTATTGAGCTTCCAAAAAAAATCTACCAAATGAACAATGGAGCACTAGGATTCCCTGAATAAACATTTAATAGACCACATCACAACCATCAGAGTTAACCCGAAAAGCTGAATTTGGATGAGAAAAGAAATGGTTTAGACTTAACCACTTTAAATGACAAACGCAATAATTAGAGTAATTATTACTATAACCAAGATTTTACAAGGCCGTCCTAGTTCCCCCATGGAACGGGACGTGCCGCCATCCCATCGATGAGGGATGACCTAGGACATGCCACTCGGGATGCTAGGATGATAGCAGATGGTTCCATCCCAACACTTGGGGCAGCACCCATTCCCACATCCCGCATGACATCCCACCAGGATATGAAACAATAACTAAAAAGATGGAGATAAGTGGTGGTTAGAATTTGTAATGATGACCAGCAGTCAATAGCAGCAGCTGATCATGCATGCAAATGACAAACAAAAATGGACGATAATTAAAGTTAGGCCAAACAAAGACAATAAAACACAAACATTTATAGCATCTAAGTGCAGCAGAGTTTTCAAAAAAGGATAGAAGAGTTTCAAAATGTCAACTGTACATCAATTCCCTGTGAAAAGGGCAAAAAGAAAAAACAAGCAGTGACTAACGGTAATATAATTCTTTCTTTCCATCGTCATTGTCATAATTCACTCATCTGAATTTACCCAATCCTCTCATGCTTAATGATTCTGTATAAACTATGAAGCAGATTCATAAGCTGAAGGAAAAATAGCACCATTAAGATAATCTACATCTCTGTATTGGTGATAACATTCAGGTCCTTAGTTTTGCCAAAGCACTCTAAATAGAAAGTGATATTTGAGCTCAAAAACTGGATACGATATTTGCATTAATTAAATCTCGAAACAGACTGGACAGCAGACCTCGCAGTTGTCAAGAACCAATGATCTGAGCATTGGGCAACCACCGCCATCACTAAAAACTTCACAAATTGAATTTGTCAAAGATTCGCAATCACTGAGGTCCACTTCTTGCAAGTTCTGACACTGCAATGATAATGTAGCCAAACTTTCTTGCTTTTGCAATACCAGTTTCTGCAAAGCCAGAAAATATTGTTCTTTGAATCTCTAACCACCAAAACAAAAATAAAGAACAGAGAAAGAATGCAAGTCTCATAAGAACAAAGTTTGCCTGAAGAGAATTTGATGCTATGCTGATCCGATGGAGGGCTGAACATCTAGAAACCTTTATGTACGAAAGAACAGGACTCCGCAGATTTAAATCCACAAATCTAAAATAAGTATTAAAAAGTCTAGCATAAAGCCCATGAAAGAGCATAATTTCACAAAGATATAGACAAAAAAACAATATCATACTGTACTTGCGTAAGTGTACAAGACTTATATTCCGCAAGTGTGGCAGATCCAATGAGATAGACGTTAGTAGGCCACAGTTATCGAGTTGTAACGCCTGCAATCATTATATAAATAGAATAAAACATAATGGTGCCAAAGATATCATGAAACAAATGGATTAAATGACAAGAAAACTGGGAAAGAAAGCTCTAACCTCTAGCATATGACTATGAGATATTGCAGACATTGAAGCTGAAGTTATGCCTTCACAGCTTTGAAGTTTTAGATCTATCAACATTGGCAGTCTCACAGACTTCCAGTAAGACAAATAAATATGTGAGCTCAAATCAATGCAAACAGATCAATAGAAAAGAACATCTAGAAACTCATGAAACCAACCTCAAATGAGATGTTTGGACAGTATGAAGCATCCAGAACGCAGAGATTAGGGCATGCAAAAGCTATTTCACGCAACGTTTCATCACTAACACATGAGCAAGACGACATATCTAATGATGCCAATAAAGGGCATGATGTAGCAGCTGATCGAATCACAGCATCAGATAGCTTGTGGCAGGAAGATAAATCCAATTCATGTAATTGAGGACAACTAAGCAAGGCATGACCCATACTGGTGCGCCTCAGAGATAAAGTTTGAAGCTGAGGGCATCTGTAAATTATCAGCGTCAAGCATACCAGTAGATGGATACATTTCAACGAAGTAATGGAAGTAAACCAGAGTTCAGAGAAAAGAGTAGAGATATCATCACCTGACAGAAATACGGAGAGCGCGACACTTTAAAATCTGAAGGTCGCGCAACCTATCATGGTACACAGTTATCTCCTGAATGCCATTTCCAAGAGAGGCATCAGAAATTTTCAGATTGGTCAATGCAGGACAATCTGTCAAAGCATGGAAAAAAGCATCGCCCAGCTGCCCTTTTTCCAAGATTAAAGTTTCAAGACGCCTGAAAATCAGTAAGTTATTAGCAACTCAAAAGGGAAATAAGTAAATTGAAAAAAGAATGAACAAGGACACAAAAGCAAGGATTTCAGAAGAAAAACCTAAGAGAAGTCATTGCTTCCACAACAAGCGCATCAGCATTCGGAATGCCAGACATATTCAATTCAGTAGCATTTGGATATCGCCGGCAAATGGCAACAACTGCAAAGGCATTGGAGCAGTAAGCAAATTAGAACAAAATGTCTACAGATAGTAGAGTGTAAGTCCAGAAGTCCTTGGTTTGTTCAAGATAACTTGCATAAATTTTGGCTAGTCTATGAAGAGAACAGGAGAGATATACTTTTCCTATCTGTTGAGCATAACAAGTCAATAAACGGAAAAATATTCAAGTTTGAGCAGTAAGGGACATGACCAAATGATTATTTCCAATGCTTTAAAAGGCAGTTGCTGTATGCAAGTAGTCAAGAGACTGCATAGTACATACAGGCTGCATATGCAGTTACTATTTTATAACAATTTTAAAATTAAATATAATACATTATATACAATCATAAGAACAATAAAGATAATTATACTTCTGGATGGATGGTAGCAATATAAATAACAATAACAACTAGCAATTGTGCTGGTCACAAAGGTGCAATAGCATAGCTATAACACAGTCAGCATTTAGTATTATTACACCCATATAAAGCCAACCAACAAGAAACCTAATCATTAGCTTGAACCCACTTCATCTGCACAGGCCCAGATAAAGGTAAAGCCCCGGAATGGGCGTTATGGCAAAGAACAAGAAGAAAGAGAAAGAAGGAATTTGTCCAATAGTCACAAATGGTGCCTCCACAGGTTGACATCCGATCCAACCTAGTAGTAAGCGATCCGCCAAAAGCAACCAAAATATTCCTTGGTGAATCGGGCGAAAACTTGAACTACGCACGTACATACTTTTAAACTCCGCAAATATTGATAGAAACTTGAACCCTTGTATAGGTATGCCATTTTAGAAAGCACAACAATGGAAATGGGTAGTCAGTATTGGTATAAGATCTATTCCCATGTTCCGATCTTTTCATTTTATGTACCCATTTCTTGGGGAAAGTCTCCCAACTATATTTGCAAATGGATTGGTTATCCATAAATATAAATAAAGAAAGCGTCGATTTTTGTTCCGCTTCTTGCTCTAAAAATGAAGAAAGACTTGTCGGAAATCGCCGGTAACCAACACTCCGGGACCAAAAACCACCTTCTTTGCATTCTCCGATGCCGACTGGGAGGCAATGCCCAGCCTTTTTTGTTTTTTGATCATTTTTAACTTTGTATTTACTTTGACCTTTTAGTATGGTGTGCAGTCCTTCTGTGTGTAGAACATTGGCTCCAGCGTCCAATGGGTGCACCTGACTGTTGTTCTCCCAGTCCAGTTGGAACAGAAGTCACCAACATTCATTGGTGGGGAGCGTCGACTGAGCTAAATTAGCCACTTTTCGATCTTGTACTAAGGTACCGAAGTCGTCTTGCTTCACTCGTTCCTTTCTCATTTCAGTGCTCGCCCTTTTTTCATCTTCCGTAGGGGCCTTGATTTGATTAGAGTAGAGGTCGCGAGAGAGCAGAGCGTACCGCCCTGCCATAGTCGCGAGGATCTTTATAGTCGGTCGCGACTGTTGTCATAGTCAACGACGGTTGAAACCTCCAGGAAAAAACTTTAGTGAGTTGCATATGTGGTACAATTCAAAGTAGATCATCTTTTCAGTCCATATGTGGTATGACTGCATAGAGTAACTGCATATGGACAATGCAGTGTGGCCAAGAGACTCCCTACACATATGGGAGCGCATATTCAGCAACATGCACTGAATTACAAAACACTGACTGTTACTCCTGAAAGGGGTGGGCTCCCCTATAGTCGGACAAGTTAGCGCTGTTTTTGGATATGATGCTAATCTCCTATGATGGGTGTAAGTTTCAAATGTTTCACTGTCCACCAAGATTTTAGAGCAACTAAAGCCATGTCCACAGTCCACCACAAGCAAATTATCTGAGCCATTGGGCCTATACATTTCCATCAACCGATGACCAAGCAAAGATAATCATATGTGCATAGGGTGGAAATGGGCCGGGTTGGCCGGGCCACTCCCCTACCCAAGCCCGACCCAAAAAATTTTCAGGCTTTGGGCCGGGCTTAGGCCTTAAAACTTTTAGAAAATCCCGACCCCAGCCCAGCCCAAATTATCCATTTAAGCTAAAAATTGGGCTGGGCCAAACCCAATTGAAGCTTAATCTTTCACATATTGTAGCTTCACATATTTTTTGATGAAATACCGTAGCTTCATGTTAGCAACCATCTAATGATCAGAAACATGTTTACTAGAAAAGAAAAATTGAAAACACAATTGGAAATGGCATTCCAAGTTTCTAAATGGTTCATAAAATAAGTACCTAAGTTTAGGCTCCATTTCGGGCTTCGTCTGGGCTTAGGCCGAGGCAATGATATACCCGAGCCCGGCCCAAAAAAATATAAGCTCTATATTTAAACCCAAACTCGGTCCAAAATCTTTTAGGCCTAGCCCGTAGCCCAACCTGAAGTTGGCCCAGCCCAATAAGGCCTATCGGGTCGGCTTGGTCCCAATTCCAACCCTATATGTACAGATGTAGTTCAGGTTATTTGATCAATAATTACACAAGGAAATTTTGAATCTTGAACCTCAAAAGGTCATTTATCCAATAAGCATCTTATTCATATTTCTATGTTGTCGGTGAGAGTTCCAATACAAATATGAAGGTCAAAGAGAAAATACACGGTAGGTTCGCCTTACCACCCCATCCTGGACATATTGTACTGTATCAATACCTAAACGAGTCTCAATGCACCAAACCAACCCCCATAACTGGGCATATCAACACTGTATCAGCATGAGAAACAGTAAGGAGTCTGTATCGAGATTGCGGACCATAATACACACTATATTTCAATCGCAAGTCAGAAGAGTATAATCAGAAAAGACAATATAGCTCGCTTAAGTTAATACAGCAGCCCAAAAACACATTATATTTCAGTCTAGAATGACACAAAAATCAATTTCTAAAATTTTTTCACTTGTCTTTCCATTCTGAATTTTGGTATGGCTCCCACAGTTTAGTCAAGCCATTTAGAGATGTCAAGTCATCTTTGAGTTTAAAAAAATTGTCTGGATTTGCTTCAATTTCAAAGAGTATGGAGTGCACTTTTCCCTTGCAATTCTCTTAAGAGGAGTATGGCATTTACAAGTTATACTTTGAAGTTCTAACTTCTTACATCCCCAGACTCCAATTTTTAATCTCAGACTTGTAAACCCTCGACAACAAAGTAGAATGTCTCAACAAGTATGATGTGTGAGAAGCCCTACTTCATTCTTATTATTTCTGTGAACCAAGGTACCTAGCATAGACTAATAAAAAATTGCATAGTGCCAACCTGAGATATGATGATTAATATAAGTTTTCGTAAACTCTAGAAACAATTTTGGTTAACACTGGAGACAATCAGTGAAGTGCCTATAGAAAGCAATACAGAAACCAACGATTTTGTTGAAAATTTCACAATGTATGTTTATTGAATAATTGCACTGCTATCAATTTCACCAACAACAAAAAGGAACCACAATGAAGTCTCACACAGCAAGGATATGCGAGGTTCTTGTGGTACAAAAGATGAGGAAGAACTTCAATCTTCAACCTACTTTTATCATACTATATCTCCTAGATGAACAGTTAAGAAACTTAAATCAAAAACATTATTCATTGGTCTAAAACTTGTAGAAATCATAAATGAAGGTACAAGGATGGGTACTTTTCAGTTTTCATTTCATTGAAAATGTCCCACGTTTGGCAATTAGGAATTCAACTCAACAAAATTATGGTATAACAAGCTGTACTTGAGGAGCAAGGTTTGATGTAATGGTTATATCACATGCTCAGCCAAAAATTGGGGCCATCCTGATTCATTTCAGCTCTTTCAGTTTGTTTTTTAAGCCAAGTTCATTTAGGCTATTTTAGCACAATCCAAAGTAAATGAATGACAGAATGCAAAGGTTGAACAATTCTAAAATTGACTTGACAAGTCCACATTTCATGTTAAGCAATTCAATGCACCTGCCGCTAGCGCCATGAACATTAAAAGCTGTTCCTTTAAATGGCGCATTATATAGTTCATAGATATACCAGAGTAGGAAAGAAAAGGGGAAGGGGCAGAGAGGTTAGAACAGAAGACCTACAATTCTGCTGAGAGATCCCTGTATTCTCAAACTTTAAACACCTCCAGAAATCCTCATGTGTACTAGCTGCTAGCCACTGCTTGCAAGTTGCGCCAGCTCTACATAAGTCTTTTTGGCCCAAGAAGGAGAAAATCTGCAAGGAAATATAATATATCAACATGGAGTCCTGTTCAAGCAAACTAACGGTTAAACATGAAGCAGAGATGTGGGCATACCAGGTGCAATAGATCATCTGTAAGGTCCATTCTAACCTCTACATCCTCAATATTTCTAGTACCACCTCCATCAGCACTTCCTCCATCATTAGACTCCCTGGGTTTTCCATTACCATCATCATTTGAAAAGAGGCTTAAGTAGTAAGCCATCTCAATATCAGATAGAACTGGCGAGCTTTGAATTGTGTACTCCCTGGTTGCCGGTGGAGCAGATGCTTCAGCCCCTGAGGAAGATGCAGCAGCATAATCGCAAGCCCTGTTTAAAAATAAGACATGAAACAAGCTTATCAGTGCTCAGCTCTAGAATCCTTGCAAAGTGCTGTGTGGAGGCTTTAACTAAAACGAGCCTCGACACCACAAGAGATTAATTGCAATAACACAATCATCAATGGTACAGAAAGTCTTACAAAAGTACCAACCGGAGAAAAAAGATACTTCAAAGAAACACAGGTATGGAACTAAGTAATAGTAGAATGAACGTTATCTAAGTGATGAAGTCATGAAAGGCATCCATAGAGAAGCATGACCTTTTTCCTACTCAAATTAATGAATCAGAAGGACAGTACTACATACACAATACGGGCATCTTTATAGGCCTTGTCAAATGTCAACATAGTTTCATAACCTGATAAGCATGTCACCTCTATAAATGAATTAGAGTCAGAGCACTTCATTTTACATTACTCTATTCCAGAAACCTAAGGACCATCATATGGATATGTGAAATACAGGATTTCCAATCCAGCAGGAAAGCAGGAAATAGAAACTCAATTTAAAGTTAGTAAAAAGAATTCCATAATCAATCTCTAAAAACAAATTTAAAACATACACATGCACACATATATACATCACGCATATATAATCCTACAGAAAGTTGAATGAATGGCTTGTAGGGAGATCTTTTTATATCTATCGAGATCCACCCTGCAGAGAGGTCAAAAATCCAAAACAAATGATTCATTTTAGTTCTTATAAAAAGAGAACCGGCACTTGAACCACTTTCCCGCCCATGTCACATCAAGGCACTGCAGAAGAAAAACTGTAAAAATTGATCCAATTAGTTAACATGTTGGTTTAGTGTATTCTGTAAAAGGTCAGAAAAATCACTGGCTTAAAAGAAAGGCTAGCGCCCGAAACTCCCATCATTGTAAGGTTTGGGGAGGGTTAGATATGAGTAACCTTAGCGTCGTCTGCAAAGATGTTGTTTCTGTGTTTCAAGCCTATAACCTCCGGATCACAACGGAGCAATCTTACCATTGCGCCAAAGCTCACCCTCGAAAGAGATCCCCATCTTCTTAGATTATATATTGAGCCATGTGCAAAAAAAAATCAACAAAAAACAGAGAAATCCATTAACTATTTTAGATCAAGCAACACATGGAGCAACTCCAACATCAATGCCCCTAATGGATCCGAGTGTGAGGCATGTCTGACCATTCTCGTTTCTCCGCCCAGCTTTCCACATTCCTTCCACGTTCCCTTCCCCCTGTTTGTGCCATCCCGTCAAACCCAGGCAGGTAAATTGGGCACTTATCAACCACAAGGTCGAAGGTCCATAATTGAACAGGAGTGAGGTCGTCATAAACAATAAGTGACCCATAGAATGGTGGAGGCAAATAGAGATTCTGCACATTTTTCTTCCATGAACAGCATCTATACAATTGAAAATCCATGGACCCATACATCTTGTCCGCACATATAAACAAGACTATCACTTACCCAATTATAGGAAATCAGCCACTCATGACCGAATAAAAATTGCTATTTCAGTGAACTGTTCAAAAGTAGAATACCCTATTCTGAAAAAACATTTTACTAATGCAATATTCATGCTATACATAGGAAACAAAAGTATGCATAATCCAATTATCAAGTCTTTCCTCTGGGGAATGGATTGAGTCTTCTGGGAACTATTAGCCAAAGGTCTAGGTGTAGTTATCAACTCTGCTACTGAACTATCTGCTAGCAGCTTTGTTCCAAACCTTGATGTCGAGTCAGTTCCTCCGTAAGCTACTGGTTCAGCTACAAAGCAAGACTCCTGAGAGCATATTTCACTCCTTTCCTAGGTTGCCACTCCTCTGCCGACTATCTCTTTGTGGAAAGTGACAATTCAAATAACTAAGTAGTTTCCTGTGACTAGCGCTATCAGTTCCAAACTTTCCTGCATCTCTTTCAGTTGAGGTGGAATCTATAGAATAAGACTTTCCCTTGGTTGGAACAAAACCGGATATCCTGATCTTGGATCCAGGTACTTTTTTTGATTCTAATACAGATTCAGTTTGAAGATCTTTATTCGGTTGAGCTAGCTTCTTCGCTGGCAGGGCAGGACTATTACTGTTGCCCCTATCGGGCAGGTTTCAGGGGAGTACCCCCGAACCCCCTTAGTTACACTCCGGACTACCACTCTCCGAAACGGAAAGAGAAATACAACTTATTTCATTATTTAAAATAGAGTCAACCCATGCGTAGTTCAAATGACTGCAATCTAGAGAACCAAGTGGAGCAATCTTAACAGGAGTTCTAGAAAAGCACAATGTTCCAAATCAAGTATTCAACATAGTGTAAGTTTCAGTAAACAAAACAATGATAAATCCAAGCAAGGCTACAAGCACTATAAATTAGTAAGCACACTTGAAACCTACTTTATCGAGTCGGATGGATTGGGTTTCTTTGAGACTTGATGCCTTTGAGGATCCCAAAGAAGATTTTCAACTTGATTAAGCAATTGGAATCTCCCCGAAGAACCCAGAAAAATAAAATAAATAAACAATAAAAAGAAAAAAAGAAAGAAAGGAAAGTAGTGCATAAGAGGTAGGATTCTCCTATAGCACATTGTGAGAAACTAAGGAGGTGCGACACCAATGACTAATAGAAGGAAAGGCAGACTTCTGCTGGTAGATAGCAACCTTGGAAGAAAAGGTAGGATTCATTTAACCAAGGCTTAAAGTCTAGATTTGAAAATAGAAGTACATAAGAGGAGATGGAAGATTTCAAATTAAAAAATAAAGTGAAAATGTAGGCAAAACAAATACCATCAACTAATGCATTAGAAGGAAAGAAGACAAAAACTTGCTTGAGGAAATATAATTAACAAAATTGTAAACTAGGAAATCATTAATCGCACGAAAGCAAAACTAAAATGAAGAGAAATCTGAGGAAAGTAGAAGGTTGCTATATACATCAGCCACTCCTATTTTCCAGGTGTCGGGTGCATTTTCCTTCCAATCTTTCCAATGTAAGACCAAAAAAAAAGATAAAGCCACTTCTAAAAGCTGAAGATGACAATGTTTAAGCTTTTGCATCTGTTTGACATAACTATCCATAGGTGCCATGGTTGACCATATGACTAGCCCATAGTCAACATGTTCGACCATCTTTGACTATGTCCAACCATAGTTGTCTTGAAGTTCTAGAAACCCCGTTCAGTCATGCTAATCACCAGAATTTGGTTCCAGCACTTGAATGAAAAAAAGATTTTATTGCAAAGTGCAAACACTACCAAAAAAAGGCAAAAAAGGGAAACCACTTTAATATCTGGGAATAACTGACTTAGAAATCATCATTGTGCACCCCTCAGATAAAACAAGCACCTCTGCTAAAATACCTAAACTCAACTTGCTATATGACAAGAACTCTCTGAAACAACTGCACAATCCCTCACATGAATAACTAATGAATTTAAGAAACAAGGAACACCACTTTTATGCTCGAACCAAGATGGTACACGCATACCTATATATTACTTTCCAAGAAGACAGCTACAAATGGATTCAAAATCCCTAAGGGGTCATTGCTTGGTGCAATTGTAAAGGCTGACAAGCACGGTGGCGCAACTTCAAGCCCTGGGACAGCCGCTTTGTGAAGAAAGAAAAAAGGGCCAAATGTTAAACCTGGTCCCCGTCTGCGCCTCCCAAGACCGTGGATTGCCAACACCATAACTGTGTAATGGCCTTAGCAAAATAGATCCTTCTCTCCCTAGAGAAGGCAATGAGTGACCTCTAATAACACTTGAAAAAGCCTATAGGGGAAGCCCATAAGTTACATAAGTATGCATTTATACACATATTAAGGCCCTTAGTAAATTCAAATGAGTCATCATAAATAGCCACGAGTCAATGGTTAGATCATGAATTGGCACTTTCAACCGCAAAGATGGACTTGAGTTCATTGACCTTCTATATGCATGGCTCCATTCTAGTGATCCATATTCTATGTGATAATATGTTGCTTGCTAGTATTTCCCACAACTATTACCAGCGCAACTATGAAAACAAATCACATCAATATTAATATGTTGTTTGTGACTATGATATGGTTCTGCATATATGCCAAGACATGCATATATGTAGTTTAACATGATTTCATGAACATGCTATAGACACCCGTGTAACCAAACTGCTATAACTAGGCTTGGCTTGCTCAAGCTAGGCTCAATTAGCTTAAAACATGAAAACATAATTAGCTGATGTGTAATATTTATTTTTACTTGTTATGTTTATGATAAAAAATACATTTTTCTTAGAAATATTAAAGACTGATATATTTTACGTATAAAAGAATGTATTCCAGCTTTAATATTAGATATAACCCAAAAAAAATAGCTAAATGTAAAAAATAAATATTATAATGATATTGATGTGTGTGAAAGGCCCATAGACACTATTATATTGCAAGCAAACCATTACTCGTTGTACAGGATGTAATAGCCCAATACCTCTAGAGCTTTAAAATCCCTTGAACATTTTTCTCTAGGCTTAGGAAAATTAGCCATTAAGGAATATGTTACTATTGAAAGAAAAGATCGAATCAATAAATTAAAAAGTCATGATATGTGAAAAATAAGTCCAATTCTAAATTCATCGAATGGTATTATATAAAATGATAGCAATGAAGACTCTTAACACATGTAAAAGCAAAATACTCACATATCAATCGTATAACTCATAGCATTATCAATTAAGCAGTAAAACAAAATAACCAATTAAGTAAAGGTCATCCATTGGCCAAGCAAAAGAAGAACTTTAGTTTTTATGGTGTCCATCCCAGGAATGAAGAAACTCTCCCAATTATGTTCGACGACAAAGATCTTGAAAGAGCTGATCAACAGGACCATATTTTCCATAGGAAAATGTGATACCTTGTGACCATCAAAAAAAAAACAAGAAGTAAAATAGGACTGCAAGGTTAGAACTTAGAATTTATACAGTTTGAACTAGAATGTCAGGCCATGTTCTCAAACTTGGAGATATTCCAAAGTGCCTACCTCTTTCATGTTGAGCTCCGTCGATGTTATAGATGGAATGAAAGGAAGCAACGGAATCCACAGTCGCTAATAATAATAAAACACTCTATTGTGTTGTAAGCTCGTGACAAGTGGCATCAGAGACGAGTCCATTGTGCATTACAATCTTTATTTGTTAGGTGGGTCCTTCACTGGAGGATGCTAGGGTCAAGGAGGATCCGGCAGGATCAAGTAGGATCCGGGCCATGGGGTGAGGTCCCCCTCTCGAGTAGGAGCCAATCGTGATGAGGACATCATGAGATTGGGCGGAGAAGATTGTCATAGTCCTAAACTAACTAATAAAAGGGTTGCCTCATGGATTTATTAGACCAAATAGATTCTCCTCCCAATAGCTTGAGCTTTTGGGCTATAAGTCCACGACAAGAAAAACTGCTAATAAGAGGTCATTTAATACATGTAATGGCAGAAATAGTTCACCCAACAATTATATAACCGACTCCGTTATTAATATTATAAAACATATTAAACTATAAAACAAAGGTCACTAATTGGCTAATCATAGTTGGCAATTCAAGATCTAACAATTATATAACTTGTCACAACATTAATTTTGTGATTAAACGAAATAACCTATAGAATAGAGGCTAGGGTATGTTAGATATTTTAATGAGGACAACCAAATTTGAGAATATGATGGATATGAACATATATAGATATAGAATTATAGATATATAAAAGACCTCAGGGGTCACAAGCTCTCGCTAGATTTCTTAAAATGTTGTTCATAAGCATTAAGGAGCTAGAGATTAAAATAGCAACCTAAGCTTAGCTTGTTTACACCCCTATCTCCATTGCATGCTAGATATGTTCAAAAATTGCGAATGAACCACCAAGTTATAACTAAAGGTGCATCAAAACAAAAGGATTTGACAGAAACTCCAGAATCAAAACTTGATTTTTGATTTATAAGAATGCAAATATCTGTAACGAAAAGACGAATCCACACTCACTATCCATGAATCATAGGGTGGCCCCTGTTTTGTCTTGTAATGACATCAGACATAACCCTATATAGCAATTTTTGGCATAAGAATTCATAAAGCCAACCCATATAGTTTGAATAACGTCCGGTTGTTACAGTTAAGGTAAGTATGCTTCTCCATAACACCATAGATATGTCTGGCTTGTTAAAGAACTTCCAAGATGGATCATCAAAAAAGAGCATTTCATAGCATAAACCAAAACGAAATCCTTAAAATATAATTTGACTCTAAGGCAATAGAAACATAAATTTTCAGTAGAAACCGTGGTGGCCAAAAACAAATCTTCCCAGGTGAAAGACATAAAAGACAAGTCCTAATAATAAAACCAACACCAATAATATATAAAGCCCTAACACTAACCCTAAAATAATTGTAGGAATAAAGGTTAGAAGACCAAAGTTCCAGAGGGTTTCACCATATAAGGGGGAAAGAAGTTTTTGAAAAATCTTAACAATAAAACTCACTCTGGTGAGGCAAGAACTTTAGGCCGCTTGTGCTGGTTGTCTCTTTCCCTATCAGACATGGCCCTCTCCGTCTCCGAGATGGTCTCATCATCCAATCGGATCAAACCTGCAGATCCCACCCGCGCAAATGGCGTTGCCACCAGATCCTCTCCCCAAAATCTCAGCGCAGGATCAGCAACGGGCTGCCTGTGAGGAAAAGCTTGCCTCGCAGCAGCCTGCCTCTCAAAGAACCGCGAGCTCCCGACGTTTTGGTCCCACTGAGGGAACCATTCCCTCCTTCCTCCATCCATCGGCATCCCTCCCTTCCATCCCCACCTCCCGATGGAAAGCTCTAATTCTAGTTCATCGTACTCCTCCTCATCTTCATCCGCCCTTCCGATCTCATCATCCCCATCCACGCTGCTGTCATCGTCCACCACGGCCTTCATGCGCCCGTCAGCCATCCTAGTGAAAACCCTAGAGCAACCCGATAATTACCTTGAGTTCTACGCTCACACAAGACGAAGACCCGAATTCCATGGCTCCGCCCATCCCGGATCCCTCAGATCGGCTTCCAGCAAACCCTAAACCCGAGCCCTGCCGATCGCAAACCTGAAATCAAAAGATTTCCATCAGGAAACAGCATAAAGTTCGATATAGACACGATATTTTCCCTTCCGGCCGCAAATCCAACGATCCACCGCCCGAAAGGCACGATCTTTCGCCCCTTTCGGGCGAGAAAGTTAGGGTTTGTACCTGGAACGAGAAAAGAAGAGATTTAATGGATCTTCCGAGATTCCCCAAATCTCCTTCCCCTCTCCTTCCCTCTCGCTCTCCCCCCTTCGCCCTGAGATCGCAGCGAGTGGAGCCAGTGTGGGTCGCACCGCCCGGACGAATTTATAGCCCCGGATTTTTCTTCCCTTTTTTTTTTTTCCTTTGCCCTTTTCTTCCCTTCCTCGCTTCTCGCTCTTTCTCTCACCCCACCCCTTTGAAACGTCCCCAGTTTGGACGAGAGAGATTTTTGTGGGATTTAGAATCGAGGCTATGTATGTTAGGAACGATAATCGGACAAGAACACATTTAATGACACCCATCTCTCTACCTAGTCGACGCCACGTGGGCCCACCAGCTCGTTTACTTTTACGTGGGGCCCACGGTGGCCTCGAAACGTGGGAAACAAGGAAGTGGTAAAGGCCAGCGTTCGCTGTTCGGTTTCGTAACCGGTGGGCCACGCTCGTTGCTGCCGGTTTGGAGGCAGACGTGGGCGGTCGACTTGGCTGGTCCAGGTTTCAGTCCGGCTGGCAGCAGGTAACGCCAAGGGGGAGCGGCCGGGTGCTTGGGACGGCCAGATGCGCGGGGCCCACAGGGTCAGTGAGTGGGTGCGCGGCGGTGTTTCCAAAGCCAGGTCTGTGTTGCTCGGAAATAAGACTAGGACGCTGGGCACGTGAACCCGGCGCAGGTGCTCGGTCGAAGAGTTGGGAGTCGAGGTCTCGGAAAAGGGGTGCGAAACGTGTGAGTCTCGCACAGGAGTGGTGAAATCCAGGAAACGGACCCGGTCTCGTAAAAATCATGCGCCAAGATGGCGAGGAATAATCTGGCTTGAGTTAAATACTTAAGGCACCATTTGAAAACTTGAAATTAAGAAAGAAAAAAAAAATGGGATGAAAGAAAAAGTTAAAAATTTTGATGTTTGAGAGTTTTTTAGTGAAGAAAAAAAAAGGAAATATGAGAGAATATGAGGAAAAATTTTGGGCTCCAATGCTCTTGTTTCTTGAGAGGATTTGGAGAGAAACAAATTGGAACTTAATAATTTTTTTATAATACCTATTTTATCCTTTAAATTAAAGAAGTACCAAATTAAAAAGACACATATATCCTAGAGTATCTTTTGTTTTAACCTTTCATATGTCATCTCCATCTTCATATACCCATCTGTTACATCTCTATGAAGCAAATCTATCAAACAGACATTAGTATAGCTAGAATAAACAGAGGAAATGAAAATTCGACTCTTTAGGTCAAAAATTGTAACCGTGGATCCAACCCGACCCGACCTAATTTTCTAGTGGCTTGAGTCTGGATCTAAAATTAGGATCCGAACAAGGATTCAGGTTGGATCAGGGTCACTCATGATCCGATCCGACCTAATCCATGTGCATCTCTACTCATAAGCATATCTCTTATATAATAAAAGTATTTTAATAAAAGTGTTAAAAAGATACGCTTTATTTTATTTTCTCTCCAAACTTCCAAACAAGAGAAAAAAAAGTACTTTCACTTTCCTCCTAAAACTTCCAAATAAGAGGAGAAGAAAGTCTATTCGATTCCTTTCTTTTCTTTTTCCTTCTCATTAATTTTTTTTTTCTCCCCAAAACTCCCGAACGGAGGGTAAATATTGGCAGCTTGACCTCCATTGAGCAAAGGCCAACTAGCCACAAACATGGCATGTCTCATTCATATATAGCTAGCAATTAAATTTATGCGAAAGAAAGTTGTAGAGGCTCGACCATGTTACTCAACAATTTCGATGCAAAAAACTCTGCGACATGGTACAGCGGGGGAGAGCTATTTTCTGTCACCATGTTCTTGTGAATCGCACCAGCCTCGTGAATAGCATTAATAGTGACATGAGGGATTTTACGGTGTAGGAAACGTTTTAGTACAGGCGTTAGGGATGTGGGCGAAATGTGTGAGGTGTTTCTATGATATTATACTCGTAGCTTTCGTGTATGGGGAATCTCCTTGCAAGCATAAGTCAAATGAGATAGAGATTAATCTAGAGAGACAAGAATCTTTGTAGAAATCTCCATCTTTTTGTGGTTACATGAATGGAAGATGGGATTCATCTTTCCATGTGATAATAACTCGCGTGGTGTATATTATTTTTCTTTTTTTGATGTAGTGGTGTAACTCATTTGATTTTATCTAAGTGGAGGGCTTACTTTAATGCAAACCCAAGCATAAGTTAATTTTAAACAAAAGCAATCTCCTTAAAAAAATAAAGGAGGGGGAAAAAATAAGCTTCAATTAGTCCTTTTTATTCACAAAATTTGATTTCTGTAGCCAATAATTTGAGCCTGAAATAATTATATAATTTTTTTAAAAATCTATTTCCAAGAATCAAGGCCTTGCTCAAAATGCCGGTGCTTTGGTTAATTCAGTCCAATCTCTTCTTGTAGTCTCATTATACCAAGACTAAAAAGAGCCCGCAATGATAGATTTAGGACTCATTTAGTTCGCAAAAAAAAAATAATGAATGAAAAAATAAAAAATACCTCCTATTTGATTAGAATATATAGAAAAAATAAATAGTAGCATTTTCTATGGAAATAAAATTCCCGTGTTTCATAAGAACTAAAAACTCATAAGATATATAGAAGAATTACTTTCCTAATGATTAAAAATTAAGGTTTATTTTTTTCCAAAAATACTCTTAAGCCATCAAAATTCATGAGTAAGATCTTTTCATTTATTAAAAGTATAATAGGTATTCATACAACTTTTCTATAAAAGTAGGTACTCAACCAAACATAGCATCATATTATTAGGAATCATTTTTTTAGAAAAAAATATTCCAATGAGAAAAAAATTTTCCTACAAAACCAAATAAGTCCTTAGTTAACAGTTATCGTGAGGAGGAGTTGTACCATGCAATGATTTAGCATTCTTTTTATTTTTATTTTGGTTTTTTGAGAGGGGAAAGAGGGGGACAGCATCCTATGTTAGGCTAGGATCAAGAGGGCAGGGACGGATGGCCCTCATCAAATGTTTGATTCGAAAACTATTAGGAGAGATGATTGAAAAAGAGAAATTACCCATCCATCCTGCTAATTTGCATCCTTCCAAACGTTTGATTCAAAGACTCCTAGGAAAAATTGCTCATCCATCCAATCAAATTGCATCATTTCAATTTGGAAGGATTCAAGGAAGAATTGATGAAGTATCTAAGGTATAGATTTCTACGCTGACAAAATTACCCTTATTAATTTCTGACAAAATTCTAAAACTTCTTTATTTTTTTATTCATTTTATTTATATATATTTTTTATTTTACCTATATTATTAACCCTATACTATTAAATTTTACTGCTAATTATTTTAATGTTAGTACATAATTTTCATAAATATAAACAAATAATTAGAATTGTCTTCTCTTTTTCTATTTATATTTACTATGTTTAGTAAACTATTTATATAAGATTAATTAACTATTTAATTAAATTATAAATAAATCAGAAATTTATATAATAATTATATAAATAGAATAATTCATATATAGTTAAATTATAGAATCCGTTATTAAATTAAATTAAATATTTATATAAATTTTATATAATTATAAATTATAAAATTTATAACCTTGTTTATTGCTCTACTTCTTTGGTATGACTAAGTGTTATAAATTAACAATAATAATATTTTTTATCAAATGGTAGTTTAGTAAAAAATGTTTCACATATCACTTATCCTTTCTTTCGTTTCTTCTGTACCAAATATAAAAAGGAATCATTCATATCCATCCTTCCATGTTTCACCAAATGTATAGAATGATGGATAGAAGATCTATCTATCCTGGCCCTCATGTATCTTTCCTCTTTCCTCCTTCACATATCATGCATGATAATTCTCTTTCTATCAAGTTCAGGCACCATATAATTTCTAATAGGCGGGTGAAGCCTAATCGCCATCTACTTCCATTTTATATATATATGTGTGTGTGTGTGTGTTAGAGAGTGTTGAACGAGGTTACAAAGCTGTGATTTAATTTAAATTAACAACAAAGAAAAATCAGAATGTATCATATTAGACAAACTTATCTCTGGACATCATGCAAGATTTTAACGTAGACAAAAAACTTGATTTGTGTCGGTGTAATGCACCCCTCGATATAATATTTGAAAAATCTCAGCTTTTATTATCTTGGCAACTCGAACAGATAAATCTCAAGAGATTGGGTCGTGTAATACCAATACATCGCCTATAATTTTGGCTCCAATTTTACTTTCTCAAGTTGATACTTCATCAAACGACATCAAAAATCAATGCATTGAAATAACTATCTATTTTGGAGTCAACATTTAGACCAAAATTTCAGTATCTCAATCAAAATTATAAAGCTCTAGTTTCAGACTTCCCCATCTCTCAATAAAAACTTTGTCATCTTTCACCTTGTTGGTTATAAATTGAAATAACGGTCCATTTTATTCCCAGCCACCTGCAAGAGGATCAATATATATCTGGGTTCTTTTTAAGAACCTTGGTATCAGGACCTATATGGGTAATCTATTACTTGGATGGCATTAGACCAACGTATGTTAGGAAAAGATACGGCTGAGGCCCTGTTTGGGGGAGCTTTTGGAGGGTCAAAAGATATGGCTGAGGCCCTGTTTGGGGGAACTTTTGGAGGGTCAAAAAGCACTTTCTGGCCCTCCAAAAATACTTTTAGATTAAAAATGGTGTTTGGTAAAATTTTCGAAAAGCTGTTTTAGCTTTTGCAGAAAGCTGAAAACAGCTTTTAGGGAGAAGCTTCAATTTGGAGCTTTCAGGAAATGTTGTTTTCCGTTTTGTCAGGAAGCTGTTTTTTAGACCAAAATACCCCAATTTAAATCTCACTTTTTTTTCCCAAAACTCTCATCCTGCCTCTTCCTCTCTCACCCATCCTCTCCCTCTCCATCTCTATCTTCTTCTTCCTCTCTCACCCATTCTTCTCCCTCTCCCTTTGTTCCTTCTTCCTCTTTTTTTTTTTTTTTTTTTTTTGTTTTGGGAGCTCGTGGCTACCCACCGTGGCAGCCACCATGCCGGCCACCACCCATGGCCGGCGACCCCTTTATATTTCAATGAAATAAAATAATAAGTAAATAAATAAAATAAATAAAAAAGAAAATAATGAGTGAGTGGCAAATAATCTGATCTAAATAAATAAATAAATAAAAATATTAGTAATTATTTAACTAATTTTATCATCTAGCTAGAAAATTTGTTAGAGAGATAAATGGTCATTAGAAATATGAAAAATTAATTTACACTAATAATTATAATATTTTATATATTTATTATTGTATTATACTATAAATATTATATTATATTATATTATACCATAATACATTGATATGTTATGTTAAATAATTTAATATCATATTAAATTATTATTCTATAATGCATAATATTATAGTACAATATTATAATAATATTATATTACATTACTTTAATATTATACTATATCATATATTTATATATTAATACATATTATATTTTATTATGCTTTGTTCTGTAATATTGATAATATCCTTTATGGTCATTTTGTCACATAAAAATACTTTCTCAGTTTGTTTACCAAATACATGTTAAAGTGCCGCAGCACCTTAGAAATGTAGTTACCAAACAGCAAACAAATTTTTATAAACGCTCTACTTTCAAAAGGTCTACTACTAACAGCTTTCCCAAATAAGGCCTGAAGCTTAAGCCAGCTCTCAACATACCAATTTGGTTTCAATCCATCAAACATTGTATCGAGGAGAGATCTACTAGTCGGACGCTGGTTACTGTGACCAATTTTAGGACCACGTCACTTGACTTCGAAAAGTCACTCAAGGAAAAGAACCAGTGAATAAACATCTTATATGGCCTCCCTTTTCTATGAGTAGGGACAACAAATTCAATGCAGGAATCTGGAGTCAAGTTTTGGAACTGAATTAGGTACCGATCTGAATAAATCAAATATGTTCCTCATTCGTTAATTAATTGGATAAAGTCAGACCATAGATTTGAAATCTATTTAGACGGTAGCCAGCTCATGCTGAAATTGATGGACTTGAGCAGATTCATCCCTTAATCAATCCGGACCAAGTCCATGTCACGTTAAGTATGGAGCATTCCTAGACCAATCTCGTTTGCCCTAATGGGAGAGGGTAGTTAAAAATATAAAATATAATTCATGCTGAATGCATGTAAGAACCATGCCCATACATGATGCATCGGGATAGTTTGATCTGAATTCAAGTGGTTCTAATTTATCGATTGAGTCCAATACATTTTTGAATTACCACACATTGATCATCATCATTTTAAACCTTGCATCATTTTGTTGCCTTCTCCTCTTTCCTTGCTGCAATTTTTTTCTTTAAAAACTAGGGCATCTAATGCCAGGATTACCTTCGACATAAAGAATATCATACTACAAGAATTCAAAACATGACAAGACAATTCATACTATTATGTACTATTATTATTATTATCACGTGTTTCAAGCTAACATATGTTGACACTTTTTTTTGATGACAATATATGCATTTTTGCCATCAAATTTGTTATTATCATTTGTCTAAATTTATCAAACGACATGTACTAATGTCACATAAGAGCAAGTTTTATGACAAGTGAATCATGCTTGCAAAATGTATCGATTCATGAAATGTTGTTGTTAGAATGTCAAAGGAAAACAGGTTGTGATAGCAAGACTTATAGAAAGCTGAACACATATGTAATATATATATATATATATATATATATATATATATATATATATATATATATATATATATATATATATATATATATATTGAAAAGTTACCATTGGAATTTCAAACCAAAACAGCCTATGTACCCGGGATACCAAGTTTCCAAAGCATTACAAATTCAATACAAGGCTAAAATACCATCGGTCGTATTTTAGCTTTATTTTCCTTTCGAGGCTATCTGATTGGTTGACCGCCTATCATTTGCCATCCCCTTCTGTTTTCTATCATGTTCTTCATTTTTCCAAATTTACTTGAAAATATAAACAACAAGATGTAATTTTCATGAACTTTATTTGGAGACCAAGTATTTGTTTGCAATCCCCTCTTCCTTCTTTTTTCCCCACCCTTCACTTAAAAATAGGTTGCATTTGAGCAATAAAGCATTTTTTTCTGCTGTGACCTATCAACCTCCAGTTCCAAGGACCAGCAACCAAGGGGTTATGTGAGCAGCCGGACAACACAAAGATAGCGCATGACAAGGTTACCTATGTGCCTCTAGTCATTAAATTCCCCTTAGGCTCACTTCTCATCACCAACCGGTGAGCGGTTAGTTTTCAGGACCGATTAATGCTCAGGAGCCTGAGTTTGTTTTGCTCCAAGCTGGTCTCAAGGCTATTGAAATAGTCATATAGGCTCCCTACAAGCCAAAACATGTCCATGTCATATGTGTTTAGCATTATAATTGAAGAGTCTTTGAATTATGATAAGCAAATGCCCTCACCCCAATGCACGGATGCCTTAGATCTGAAATTAAGAATATTATAAAAATTTAATAATGATTATTACTCGAGATTTACGAAATATAATTCTTGCTTAATATTATTTTGACGAATTAATTGGATATTTGATGCCTTTATTTTGAGTATCATGCATCAAATGGTTGAAGGTATAACCAAAATAGGAGAGAGGTTTTCATGAATTATGGATGTAACTGATGCCGATAATATGAAATGCATGCATGTCTGTTTATGTTGAATTGTTTCGAGAATCGGCCAGGTTGGTGGAAATGTATAGTGGCTTCAAAACTAATTTGTTTTCTATTCCTGTATTGATTACTTAAATTCATTGCAATGATGTTTATCTTAATAGAGGTTGAAATAAGAATATTATAGATAAGCAATTCTATTTATTTTAATACATTGGTTGCCATTACTTGCAATAATAACAACTATGTTAGTACGAAGAGACTAATAAAATATTCTCGCGCATTACATTCCTTAATTATCGTGGTCCACATCCAAGATATGGATCTGGATATTTTCAAAAGCAATATCCTTTGTATTTAAAATTATATTTTAGAAAAAAAGATGGAGAGAGTTAGACCATCTCCTTATGTATCATCGAAATAATGAAAAAGAAGATGGAGAGAAGCAGATTTAACCAGGTGACATGGGAAGAGAGAGGCATTTTTTTTAGCTACAAGTCCATCGTTGAGGCAATTGTCGACAAATTTTATTTATACTTGATTCATCTGGCCATGTTGTGCAGAGTTATTTATATTTAGATAACTTTATAGTACAGCAAATGACTACATAATGAAGGGTAACTATTCTCCAATATTTCTAAATTTTTAAGTCCTAATGAAAATAAGATTCAATCTCAAAGTCACTTGTTTCTTCTGCTAGAGACTTTGATAATTTAGAAAATTTGCACCTTGCAATTTTGGTAGTATCCACTTGTCAAATGATTTATAACTCCATGCAAAGCAAGGCATCCTAAGACTAGAGGTAAAGGTACATTATTTCACTTGATGTTACATATGAATCTCATAGCACCTGACAATCTAAGTTTGCACATTTTGCTCACAAAGTTCATGTTCGCAATTTCAGTTACCATTAATTAAATTTGAGGCTCAAGACCAATCACACAGGGCGTCACCAATGAAGACAATTAGAATTTAGGTTTTGAGGAGGGTAGAGACGAAGGGATGATGGGATGGATTGGAAGGTGCGAGCCTCGGGAGTCACTGCCAACGAACTTAAAATTACATTAATTATAAATATTAATTATGCTAGAATATATATAAAAATATATAAATAAATTTATTTATTTAAATATATAAATATAAATTAAATTATTAGGATAATTGGTGATTTCAATATGATATTAGAGAAGAGATTCTGAGTTGGGGACATTTTAACCTTATTATTAAAAATTTAACATATTGGGCTCAACAATGTAAAGATGAACGATATAAGTATTTCTTCTGCCAAAAAAATCTGTTTCTTCTTTATTCATGTTATTTCTTCCTCTTCTTCTTACTTCCTCTCGTGGCCTTCGCTTGAGAAAGACTGCAGGCGCCACCAAGATGGTCGCTCAGTTAGAACGGGGCGTTTGCTTCCAACCAAGTGGTTCCAGGTTCAAAATGCGTGGGCGTCGATTAAATTCACCGGATGCCCCACGCCTCGACACCGGGTCTGGAAGCGCTACTGGTCGGCTGGTAGCTTGGGTGGTGCCAGGTGTGATGTACTTACACGGAGGGTCGGGTCGGGTAACCGAGCCGACCCACTGGTGGGAAGGGTATGAGTAAAATAGGTCGGGGTGCCCAACACACGACTCGATCTACTCGCATCGAACATTCTCCTGGCAGGGTGGGGGCTAGTGGTCGGGGCTACTACGAGGGGGTGGGCTTGTCCCTTCCTCCCCCTTCCCTTTTTTTATTAGCAAAAAAAAAAAAAAAAAAAAAAAAGACTGCAGGCAAAATCTTGGTGTTCTCTGTGCTCTCTCCCTTCGATTCATCGCAATTCGCAAGTAAGCATTTCTCGTTTCCTATTTCCAATACCAAATTTTAACCTCATTTTCTTGAATTTTTCTCTTTCTCGGATTGAATCTTATTGGATGGGATCAAGATCTTTTTTACGTTCTTGGTCAGGCGGTTCTGACATTCTTTGATGGAAATCTTTTTGCGTGGCGGCTTTTGTATTCCGCTTCTTCTAAAGTTCTACCTTTGGTCCATGAATGTTTTCAAGAATTGCGAAAAGATGAGAACTTTTGATGTTTTGGAAGCCGTTTTTGCGTTCAAAACAGTTGATTACGAAGCGATGATTCTTATAATCTGTGATTGAAGTGATTCTTGTAATCTGTGATTGAAGTGATTCTTGGGACGAAGGATTTGTCAAAACTATCCTAATTGAGTTGTTGATAGCGAGACTTTTGTGAGTACGTCTTCTTGATGCATGTTTAGAGATTATTACTCGATCACATTCTTATCGTGGTGTTCTTGAAATTTTGTTACCCTGGGTGTTTGATAAAAAGTTGCAAAAGAATCTTTATCGTCTTCTGCTCACCATGGTGGTTTTGAAACGTCAAAACTTCCATTATTTTTTGCACCAACCGAGTTCATGGTTTTTCATTTAGACATATTTACAAGATCCAAGCATTTAATTCCAAAGATACTTGTAGTTAAGATGGAAGTATTAATGCATTGAGGGGGACTTTGGTTGTGCTTCTGCAGATGAATACATTGTGATGTGGGTAGGAGAGAATTTTTCATTCTAATTTTAGGGATTTTTGGGTATATACAATATGATTTGTGGCCATGATAAGTGAAAGGCCAGAGAAAATCGAGTAATGGTCCCAAAGAGGTCACATTGCTTTCCCTGGCAATCAAAGGCTTTCTAGATGGTGGTGCCTATAAGGAAGTGGTCTTTTGTTAGGAGGCTTACCCTTTGACCTATGTATAAACAAAGAATCCTTTTGATTTTATGGCAATGCACTCCTTGGATGACTTAAATTTGCTTTCGACACAAACTTATCTTCACAGAATAGCCTTTCTAGAAAAGCTGGGAGATTGTCCTGCAAGAACTCTTCTCAACCAAAACAGTCTTAATGAAACTAAGCAGATTTTCTTTGTCCGCCTCAACGACGAGAAAAAATGAGAGAAGGTGATGGATAGGTGGAGGAACTGTCATACCTCCGAAGAATTAGAATTAGGGAAAATATAAAAAAAATTCTCTGGCCTTCTTACGTATTAATATAGACAATAAAAAAAATATCGAAATCAAAATAAAAAGAAATAAATAGAAAATAGAGAATAGAAGTTATTTCTATATCTATCGATAACCCCCATTTTTTTATTTTACTATGAATCCCCGTTTGTTGGATGGATCGAATTAGTTAGAGTCGCAAACTCCTAATAAAATTTTTGATTTTCATAATAAACTCCTTATTAGATTAGAAAGATAGAAAGAAATAAGGATGGGAGAAGAATATTAAAATATATTAATAAAGCGAATTATCATACATATTAGGGAGCTGGGGAAGGGCGACGATGGAAATGAGGGGGAAGCTGTCGTAGAAGCTTTGCCCCTTGCTTTACAGAAATTGTTATGAACTTCTGTTTTGACATCCAAGAGTTGAGAATCTTCATCCAACTCTTAAACAAGGCTCAATTGAGTCATTACCAGTAACTCAACAATAATGGTACCGCTAACAGGCCTCAGAAATAGAATTTCCAACAATACCCCTAAATAAGTAATCTTATTTGATCATTTCACTCTCATACCAGTTCCTGCACATCCATTTTATTACATGTGACAGGTTAAAAGACAAGAGTAGTGGAAATAATTTACCTTCGCTGTATCAAGTGCCAGAGACATATACTTGCATAAATAGTAATCAATGAATAGAGGCTCGAAACCATGTCAAGGATGACAGATCAAACAATTATATGCATAAAACACAGGCTGGACAATATCAAAATACAAAATTTAGTCTGTCTAGATTATGTCATGCAATATTAATTTAGGACGCTAGGTAGTTAACTCTTTCATTTAAATCTGTTTGTCTAACATCTATTTGACTCATCATGAGCCATCGTCAATACCTACTTTCCTGTCCTCCCCAGTTCTGCTCTTGTGGGCCTGGACATCACTAAGACGCTAATTTCCTCAGTCAGCCACATTACTTACTACAGATTGGCATTCATGTGTAATCCTTATTTTTGTTTACAATATCGTAGCTAGGTGATGCTTTCTCGGGAGTTTACTTAACGCTTCTCAGTGATGGTTGTACATCTTTTTTGTTGGGTTCAGGTGAAGTTATTGCCTTCTTGTTACAATCTGTTGTAATACATGGTTTACCGGATGCTACTTCTGGTGGTGTTCACCAGATTTCAAGTTTTTTATGTAGATTTTATATTTTTTCACCTTTATCTTTTGTTCTCAAACTGTGATAACCAGACATCAAAAGTCAAAACAGATACATTGCCTACTTCCAATCTTGTTTGTAATCAATCTATGCTCCTGGAGTTTGAAAATAGATGGTGCACAAATCTCCAGAGTACATTAAGTATCGTCACTAGTATGTCACAGTTTCTTTCTTTTGGAAAAGAGAGATGGGAGTTCGACTCTTGTTCTATCCATTTTCAGCAGTCTCATTCATTCTCTCATGTAATCCAATTGACTAGTCATCCCTTTAGCTGTTGGACTCCATTCTCCGTTTACGCTTCAAAACTACACGTCCACTTCATTGAGTAGTGAGTCGTTGTGACGCAAGTGGAGCTTCGGAACTTGCGTCCACTCCACTAACACACCACTTCACTGGTTTAACAAAAACTAGAAACTAGACCCCCTACCTACTGTCTACAGCTTTCAGTTCACAACTCTCCCGAGGCTAGCTCTTGGCTCACTAGAAAGATCTCTTTTTAGGGGGTTAAGGTCTGTCTCTGGCCGGTATTTCACCTAAAAAAAGAGAAAGTTCTTCTTTTTTTCTTATTTATACTTTTTTTTTGTCTATGTCCAGCATTGACTGTTCTGGCACCTCATCAATTATCAAATGAAGGGTTCGTTCTATTTTATTTGGTACCCAATTCGTAGCTGAATCGGACACAACCTATTTTCTGGGGGAAATGGGTGCCTTGCTCCACATTTTGTATAAGGCTTCCGTGGCGACGTTTGGAGCAGTGATATCTGAGCCGGAATTCCTTTGGAATGAGCCACGTCATATGACCCTTTCTATACGGCACTTCATTTCTTCTAGCCGGCGGGGCGGAGGTGGGATTTCCGGCATGGCAGCAGCTGTGGGCCCTCACAGATGCGCAGGCTGGTAGATGCGCCCGGCGCGAGTCACGTCATTGATCGATCGGCTGCAGCATGGCTCTGCTGCTTCATCGACGACTGGATCGAGATCGGGATCGACAGCACAGCAGCTGCTGCATTAAGGTCTAAGATGGCTTTTGAGAACGAGAAGCTGCTCGGCACCTCATTGCTGGATGTCCGGGCTGGCTTTGCCACCTGAGGCACATGTGTTGAGGTCTTAGCTTATTTACTACTGAAATCTAATGACTAGGGTTTCGAAATTCAAACAGAATCACTCTATACTGTTTTAAAATCTTTATGACAATTTACAGATTGCATAATTGCCAGTAAAGCCTCGTGTGCTGTGTCAGGAAATGCATATTGAGAATGTTTCAAGACCAAACTAAATTCAGAAGGCTTTTTGTTGTGGATGAAATGATGCCGACACCTCAAAGGAGCCATTTTTAAGTCCCGTGATGTTGCATGTAGAGTCTTAGACATACTGCATCTGCTCATTCTGATCTTTTGACTTTTTGAACCAGAGACATTATTTATTACAGTTTCTAGTTGAAGGTTTTGTATTTTTATTGAGATATATTACATTAATTTGCTCATTCTGATCCGTTTTCTCAATTTTCAAGCCATACTGCTGGTTGGCAAATCATTTTCTATATCTTATATCCGTTTTGGTTCTGTTTCATTTGAGCAATTTTTAGTTCAGTGTCTCCCCCTGGAATGAATTACTCGGCTGATTTGTCACAACTTATTATACATTCCAAACATTCTCATGATGCTTTTTTTCTTTATGGTTCAGTAGGAAATATATTGTTCATATGGTAAGCAGCATGGACAAGAGTGATGATTCTGGAAGCCTTCCCTGGCCAGGATGCATCCTTTTTCAAACAAGCAACTGAAGATGTTGCCAAAGCTGTTGCTACTGTAGCTTTAGCTGCAGCTATTCGTTCACCACGACTATCTGTAGTTTTTTCTTCCACAGATGAATATAGCAGTCAACTTGAGAAACAGCAACATCATGTTACAAGAGTATTAGAGGGTCTTTCACCTTCACCCTGAGTGAAAAGAGGAGATTATAATCCAGAAATACTAACCAGCCAAAAACTCCAATGGGCAAGGTTTCAGTTGCAGTTCTTGGTATGATCCCTTTCTTTCATTCCGCGTTACATTTATCTTGCTCAAATCTACCTCAGATGTCCCACATAAGAAAAAATTTCATTGGGAATTTTACTGTTACTAAAATTTTTCTGAGGAGTGGGGTTCAATAAACCTGAAAATAGATGTGAAAAACTGTGCTGCTTCTCCATACTGTTTTTATTTTTTATTTTTTTTACATGAGTAAGTGTGTAAGTGCATTAATAAGTTTACATAAATATTTTCTCTATTTGTTGTCTGAATTAATTTATTGGCAGATTCTCAGCAATTGTCCAGGATTCGAATCTTTGCCCTTAGCGGAATTGCTCCCACATGCCAAACTTGTGATTGGAATAACATTACTTGGAACAACTAGTTTGGCTAAAAATTAACAATGAAGAGCAGTTGGGGATCACTCGTTGATCACGATTATGCTTATGGAAGCAACTTACCATGGTTAAGATCAAGGCAAAGTTAAACGAAATTAAAAAGTTGGTTGTCTGTACTTGGAACTTTATAAGATAGTCCGAATGCCGTTGTTTGTTGATGACTTTTCTTGTTAATAATAGCATAATACGATTGGAAAGAGTTGATATAAAGTCTACATCTTTTAGTCATCCAGCACGTAAATGCTGGAATTATATGTTCAGTGGAAATTAAGGTTGAAAAATGTTAACAGATGGGGGAAAAAAAGAATTCTAAACTTAAGACAATGAGTGCTTTTGTCAAGTCTTTTCCCCAGAAATTAGAAGGTCCGTTATAAACTTCTTTGTATTAGACTCCAAAAAAATATGCATTTGAAAAAAAAATACTCTTGATGGGCTCTCCAACATCCAGAAACACCAGACTTCCAACGTGTAACTCAGTGCTAAAACTGCACATAAATGCCTAGCCAGTGGTAATTTCTTGCTAGTCAAATACAAAAAAAATGGTAGTTGAACATGGAGGTACAAAAGGTGATCAATGATAATAGGTTCTACTTAAAGGAGTGGAATGAACAAATGACATGGAAGACATTTAGATATATAATATATTCTTTTCAACCAAACAACAAGGTCAAAATGTGTCTTATGATAATTTGTAAACAACAAGGTAAACATATGGTAATTTGAGCTCAAAAGGAAGTGGATTAGAAACCTATAAGTTAATTAAGAAAAGGGAGAAGAAAACTAGTGAGGATATCAAATCAGATGCATTAAGACTGTGAAGGATTTTATTTTAGTAGAAGATGATGTATTTGTCAAAAAAAGATGGAAATGCTATTTTCATAAATTGTTGAATAAGGAATTTATCAGCATAATTTTGCAGGAGCTTATAGAAGATTCAAATGGGACCCATTGACAGTTTGGCAGTTCATATAGGCATAGGAATGTTAAATACAATTTTAAAATTGATGTAAGATGAAACGCCAATTGAGCTTTAGGAAATAATGGAAGAAATTGTGGTTAGCAAGCTTATTCATTTAGATATCAGTAATACAAAAAATGCCAAATGATGGTTAAAGTATTGTCTTAAAATCAGTATAAAAATTTGTACCAACTTTTGAATCTATGCAACATAATGTGAGACAAATGATGAAACCTGTTTAATAATGTTAATGACAAATATTTATGTTCAACCTTTGGGCAAAAGATTGGAGATTGGTTCCACCATCCAACTTTAACGCTTGAGAGGAGGATCAACTATGGAAAAACTTTCTCACAACCGATAGACTGACTTGTATTTTGAATATTAACAGGTCATCTGGATTTGTTCCAGCCATAGCATAATTAAAAATAGTTTCTTGAGTCTGTCTAACATTGTAGATTGTGCGAGATCATAGGTCTGTCAAAGAACCATCAAGGCTATTTGAGAACCATGAGGCACTTCAATGTCAAATACTGAAGGGAAAAAAAGGACCAATGAAGTCAAGAAGAATACTAAATTATCAACAAGTGCAAGTTGGACGGAATCTTCAACTGCAGGTCCTTACCAACATCCATAATAATGAAAATGAGATACTTGAATCTGTTATATTTAGTTTTGCATTAATTTGGCACCATCACCTCTTTCTTGATAATAAATATATCCTTTGTGCATGTTGGCAAAGATTTTAGATCAGTTTTCAATCCTTTTGCAACTTATTGCATGCATGTTGCTGGTTTTTTATATGACACTGCTGATGATACCTTGGACAGTCAACAGTGTCATATACTCATTTTTCCTCAAAAAGTATATGACACTGTTGATTCTCCATGGCATCTTCAACTGAAAAACAAACTTCCTTACATGTAGGCTGCATTCTTATTATTTCCTACTTGCAGGTTCTATTTGTATATCCTCCAGAAAAAGAGCTGCCACTCAAATATAAAGATGTTCTTTCTTTCCGTTTTCCTGGAGGCGTGGAGGTTTAATATGTTGATTTTTGCTGCCGTATAGTTATTTGAGCAAGATCTTATATTGCCATCGCGTTTAATAAGACAAAAATCATGCACACACACATATGGTTGTGCGGACTATGCTTACATGTGCAATTTTGTTGTATGCACATGTGGTGCATCGCTGGATAGTAATCAAAACATTGTTGAAAAACTGCAAGAAAATCTTCCTATCACTTTGGAAGAACTTTGATGCATTCCCTGATGTCTGTTAACTTGCTGCTATCTTGTTGATCTCTGTGTTTCATGGGTTAGGTTATGTCAAATAAAAAGTCAGTTTGAAACATGTAATAATCAACATGCAACCTGTTCGGATGAGCTTTAATTTTCTCAACTCAGTTCTGTAAATACTCTGTTACAATACCTGAAAGTACATAAGCTTGGATCCGTCTATCATAATTTTGAGGCATTTCGGAAGTATGATGCTTGTAGCTAGATCAAATGCGAGGATACATTGAGTTGAATTATATTCCCAGCCAGTAGTCAGTGTTGAAGTCATGCAAGTTCTGAACCAGAAGCAGTGTATTTTACAATCGATGTGACCAACAGGTGCCAGAAAAAGTGCTTGAAAGTCATAGCTGCTATGGGAAGTTTTAACAGATTAAGTTCAAGCGCACAGATCAAAAATCCCTGATGCATTCTTGTAGGCAAAAGCAACAGAGTTCTAGAATATTCTACGAACATAGTGCTTAGAGAAGTTAATAATTTCCCAGGTTAGTGTCATGTGGATAAAGGCGCAAGAGTTGGAGTTATACACATTTTCAAATATTCGATTTGTCAAAAGGAAGAAACGAGAAATGAGAAAATCTGAAAAAAAATGATCATGTTAAATTTCTATTTATTTTTATAATATATAGAATACACTATTATAATATTTTGTTAGATCTGCTATAATTGCTTGGGCATGCTTTGTCTATTAAAAAAAGAAAAGTATTTATGGTGTTTCATGTTATTATATTTCATAGAGTTGAAAAATCAATAACTAATTGATTTGTATTGGCATAACGATTTCACAATTGATTTCAGGTAAGTTTATGCAATTTGTTTGATATAGATGCCAAAAATGTGCAAAGTTAGTAAATTGGTATGGCTTTTGTAGGCCTTAGAAAATGCTCATAAGCTATGATCTAAGTGTTGTTGTAGTGGGTGCGCTGGCCAGTGGATGACTGCAAAATATTTTGGTAACACATGCCTTTATGTGTGACAAAAATTCAGGTTTAGGTTGAACTGAGGTTGAAAAAAGCCTATAATTATAATTGCCCATCTGACCCTGACTTGAAGATGAGTGCTCTCCTTTTATGACTTCCCTAGAGCCTCCGGTAGCATAGCCAAGACGAAGACGAGTTCTTTGCCCTTGCAGGGATGGAGCGATTGAGGTATTGAAAATCCAAAATAAGGTCACGGTGAGACGAGCCATATATCATTATAATAGATGTCAAGTGGAAGTATAGTGATGTATACAGCTGATGCATCCTAATGGACTGAGTGATTTGAACCTTGTTCCTACACAACCTAATCAATTCAATCATGCACTCGCAATCTTTTTTCATTGTTCAACTGTTTAACAATACATAGAAAACCATCTATATATCTATCCAAATGATGGAAGGGCAGAGGCCTTTAGCGTCTTCCAGTCAAGAATTGAGGCCTCGCAATCACTAGCCAATATGCTTTTCATTCATGCCTTTCTTCATTCATGGTTTGATATTTTGGTATCCTAGGCATGGAGGAGCCACACCAATCCATCTCGATTTGGTGGTAAAAATCTTATGTAGCGACGATACTATAAGGGAGGTCTTGTAGAAAAATAGCTCGATGCCAGAATGATAAAAAGCTTAACACCTATTATTTAAATTTTAAATATTTTTAAATAGAAAAAAAATTCAAAATGCAAATGTCATTTTATTCAAAACCTCAATTATCATTTCTCTATATTCTCACCTCGGAACTCACTATTTTTATTGAAAGAAACATGGTTCTACATCTTCCTAACCCAAATAGCTAAGAAGAGGAAAGGTTCCTTTTTGAGAATACTCCTAGGAACAGTTTCAGTGAAGGTGGGTGGGGCTTGTAGCTCAAAGGATTAAAGCATGTGGCTACGAACCATGGTATTGGGGATTTAAATCCCTCCTTGCACACAAACCTTCTAAAAAGAGGACCTTTCCTTTACCTTTGGAGGTAGAAAAATCTCATGTCATTTTATATTTCCTTAGGAATTTGCTGTTGATCAAGTTACAGACATAAGAGAGTGATAATCAAGTTAAGCAATACTTTGTACATATTTTAGAAAAACATTTTTTTTTCAAATTATTTACTATTTCACCCTGATTTTTTTAAAAGAAAGAGTGATAGGTTTGCATGCTTTTATTTTCTCCCACAAATCTAAAATAAATTGAGATTTCACATAATTTTAGGATCTTGAAATTTATTTAAACCGTGCCTATGTTAAAATTCAACATCATAAAAACTCTGCAGAGCAATAGATATTGGGAACAATTTTGTTCTCATGAAGCCAATCATTTCTGCAATGCTAAGCCCAAACGGACGATAAAATGACTGTCAGAACAAAGATAAATGGAAAAAGCGGCAGTACTCGTTATTTATGAAAACTGATAACACCCTCTTCTCCTTCTTTTATAGCTACAGACATAATAAGATGTGGCAAACAGGACTCTTTATAGGCACCTATAAATTTTCTCCTAAGATTGTAATGAGAATTAAAATCAAACAAGACACCTTCAAATATTTCCTAGCGTAGTATAAGATGTCCTGAAAATGCGAAATTAGTATCTCCGTAAACCTGGTACATCAAAATTGTTTGAGTGCTATGATTTTCTCAGGGGTCAATGATTACATGAATGGAGCTCTGAGAGAGACTTTGAAAATAGTTTCTGTTGGCAGAAGCAGCTTTTATGTGAACAATGGTGAAGAAGGTTTCATAAATTGATCAAAAAATGGGTTTTAAACATGGTTTCAAAAACCACAGGAATGGACAGTATGAGCCATACAGTGGCGTCCAAGTGCAAAACTGGTACCATTATAGGTGCTGGAACACTGAAACAGTTGTACTGGTGCATATCAGTCTGTATTGCCAGTATTGTACCAACATATTGTTCAATATTGATGGTTTTCATTTTTTTTGGAAGCTACCAGTTTCGGTATATACTATCAATACCGGTACCATACCTTTACGATGGAAAAATGGTACGGCACTGATATTTAAAAAACTTGATTTTAACTATGACAGGTATTTCAAATTTCTATTATGGTCATGAACCTCCAGGTCAAGACAATGAAAGGTTGATGGTTCTACCATCTATGAAATAAAAGAAAAAAGAAAAAAAAGAAAAAGAACCTCCAAGACAATAGTCTATCCAAAATATGCAGTTTACTTGTTTCAAAATAAATTTTTGAATATGAGAAAGATTTTAGACTAAAGGAATACCATATTTTTGTAAATTCTGTAACTTTTAATCTTTAAAAGATGATCTACTAGCAACATGTCCTCCATTTACGGTTTTATATGTATAACTTGATTACTTATGATCTCGGATAAGAGTGCCATGAACAGGTACTTGTCTAAATGTCATATCATCCCTTGGAATTACTTTTTGATGGACCCAAACTAATGGTTGTATCCATACCCACATCATGTTGTGTCGATGCAGTCACTTTAAACTGGATGTTGTGGGTGAAGGAGTCTCTACTTATGTGAAACTTGTTGCTTGCACTATCTGTTTGAAATAAATGATGAAGTGCTGTTTATTTGTTTTGTCCCTTAATATATGACTGTGTGGCATTTCCATGATGCATTGGCATGAAGGATTAAATTTTTTATCTTAAACTTTGCTTTCTAGTACAGCTATTTAGTCATTTTCTCTTTTTTTCATTCTTTTAATATCTATTCCAATTTCTCAAAGCATGATAATTTCAGTCTTAAAAAAGGTTGATAGATGCTGAGTTTATTTATCTCAGTCTATGTAATTAATACTTCATTCTGCATCTATAGGCTCTGAACCTTTTTTTCCCCTTCTTCATTCTCTTGGTGCTATATAGGTATTGCCACCTCTGAAGAGAGTTTTATTGATTCATTCCCAAGTCATGCCAGTCCTATTATTAAGGTATTTACATTGCACATTGCCACAGCCACTTTTCTTTGGAGCAAATGGATGTGACCTTTTTTCTCATTTCTAAAACCAATTAAAAGGTATTGCTTTTTGGATATCTATGATATTACCATGCCTCATTGATTTGATTGAAAAGATTTTTATTGGATATATTTAATTGTCAGGCCTTCATTTTTTTTTAACCACATTTTGTCATTTTAAATCATTCAATCAATTTTTTTATTAATTGTCTACTCCACCTGATCGAAAAAGCCTAGGTCCATAAATAGTATGCAATAATCCTATTCTATTAGACTATTAGTCATAATAAATCAGTCAGCTTTGAACCCTGAACTTAGTAGATAAGAGAAGAATTTGAATTTGCAAATATGGATGTCCTGGCTTATCGTATACTATATATGTGTATCCTGACATTTCTGTTGTCCATTCTTCCATTGACACGGTTTAATTTCCTAGATTCTAATTGAATTCAATCTATAACTCTGTTATGTAAATACATAAATTGAAATAGAGAGGATGTGAAATTGTCAATAATGATCCATGCATGAAAATGAAAATACATATTCTACGATAGTAGTCATGGAAAAATTTTGTGAGAGAGGAGGGGCGGGGGTGTATTTGGAAGGCGATTAGAGGGTGGTACTGTGATGATAGGGGTCCTTAGAGTACCACTGCGGAACTGAATCATCGATGGTGGTCCAAGTTTTTGTTATGCCTGTAGGTTTTTGGGGTGTTTCCTGAGATATTGGATGGACAAGTGATAAAAATAGAATGCAGAAAGTTGTATGCTTGGGAGGTCATGATATTTATGAGTATTCCTTCAATTTCTGGTTTTCTAATGGGCTTGCTGCTACTATTGAGGCGATGAAAAGGGAGAGTGGAGTGAATTTTCTTAATTTTGCTTGCTAAAGAAATTGTCCTATGAGGAGCTGCACAGTGTGTCTCTTGTTTCCTCTTTCATAGGCTGCGATGTTTAAAAGAGATTAGAACATTAAAATGGTGGAAGTTGAGGCCTAATGATCCTGGTCTCTTCATGACTTGTAGGTTGTTAGACTGATGGTATGCGAACTTAAAAGAATTTTTGATTGCTATCCAACTGCATGCTTATGTGGAGGCGTTTAATTTGGGCTGGGTCCTTGTCATTGAACTCTAACTGGAAGAGTGCAATGACTTGTGTGATTTATGTATCACAAAAAAGACTGAGCCGTAAAATTCCCTTACACTGTTGCCTTAATATCCCATCTAGTGCCAGTGCTACTTCATCGATGGACTTGTGTGTGGTTAAAGTACAGATAGAAGTTATGTAGTTTGTCTATTGTGCAGGGTCATTTAGACTGACCTGATTGATGTGGGATGTAATCCGCAAGATAATTGTTGAAGGCCTATAAAAAGGAAAAAGCATAGAAATTCTGCAGCTCCTCATACTTTTTTCGCCACATGGTTTCAACTTGCAAGTCTACATGCAGTATCCTGTGTTCTTGCACTAGACAATTCATAAATCTCATGTTTTCATGTTCATAGATGAGTCCGAGCACTTTTATATTCTGTTTAAGCTATGTTGCTGCACAGTTGCCTATATATGATGAGACCCCACTGAAAGATCACCGACATGTTGATTTTATTACCTTTATCTATCATTTCTTGCTTAGATTATGAAGTACGAAGGACTCATTTGTTTGCTGCTGTTTCTGCTAACCTGTATTGTAAATGATATTTCTCAATTAGTTTCTATTTCTAACTTTTTTCTTGTTCATGTTGGAGCAGCTCTTTGTGGCACTCAGCTCTTCTCTGTGCATACTGACCTTGTTATCTCTTTCTATCAATAAGATTAGTGCTGCCGTGGGAGGCTCTGGTGGATCAAGGTACTCATAATTAAGGTCATGGAAGCAATCTATGTAGTCTTTTTTTTTTTAAAGACTTTTTCAAAAACTTATAGATTGTGTTTCCAGCCACCTTGACAGCAAGTTCTCCTTTATTTATTTGCTGGTGCCTGCTGAGATGTAAAAATTAGCTTAATTGTAAGTCAAATACTGTGGTGAAGGTTGAATTGAAAAAAAAATGTTAATCCAACAAAGAAGGAAATTTATGTCTCTCATTCCAAACGATGCTTACATTAAATTTAACTATTCACTGTTACAAATGTGGTATGACTTAACAGCTCCTTGGGCATTCAAGTCAATTAGAATTTTATAGTCTTAAAATTATATATATATATATATATATATATATATATATATATATATTTGAAAGAAAAAGAATAACAGTTTATGATGTAGTTTTTCTGTTTTTTGAGGGAATATGATGTAATTTTTATTTGCTGACTGTTTTCAATTTTAAGGGTTAATGTCACCTCAGAATTTGAGAAGAGCTTCATATTGGTTCTCAACAGAAACAAATATTCTTGGAGATTCAACGTTTCTATGTTTTTTTTTTTTGATGGAAAAGGGAAGCACCCTGTATTTTATTAAGGAGAAGTTTAAAATGGATATCCAAGGATGGATATTTACAAGAGTGTGGCTACGTTGGCTGAGATCAAGAGGACTTCAGCTAGTAGTTAGAAGTAAGTTTGTCCTTTTCTTCTTATCTTTCTCTTTGTAGGGTACAAAACTGAGACGTAGTGTGCATGGATTTCTCAGCTTCTCAATCTAGGTTTAGGCAATTATTTTTACTGGTTTCTCGTCTGAAGACACACATTCTTTCTTTCCAGATACACCAGCTTTTCCCTGCTATCAGACAGTCGCCGGCTGTTGGTGTTTCCTTCTTCATCACATTTGTCCTCCAAGAGGTCTATAAAATTTCCAACTCTTTTGGGGGCTGAGGGGCCAAGATAGATTAGATGATATCTGTTGCCAGATTAGTTTGGAGAAGGCGCATGTCAAGAAGAGGTGATCGGTCTTCTCCTCTTCTTTCTCCACATAGGATGCAGAATTCTATAGTCCTCCATTTCCTTCATATTTTCGGCAGTTAAAATCTTGTTGTTGTATAATAACCAGTTAAAAACCTTTACCTTTTCCGGAAGTGGCATCTTCCAATTCACTGTTGCGAAGCTTGAAGTGATCCCTCCATGGCTGTAAATTTTGTAGTAGTTGCTGATAGAGAATTTCCTGGGGTTTCCCCATTAGCATTATATTTTATCTTCCTTGTCATTTATATGACAGTTCATTTAGGAGCCTGGATATGATTTGGAGTTCCTCGAAACCTCTCTGATTTGGTGTCATAGTAAGATCTAGTTCCATCACTGATGATCTGAAAATTTGTGCCATCGGGTTTTTGCTGATATGGCGAAAAGAGCTGGGAAAGACTTCTTTTAGAAGTTTCTCTGTAAGCCATCTATCATGCCAAAAAGCTACTAGACTTCGTTCTGACTTGGAAATTTATACTGCTAAAGAACCATTTCTGAACTGAGATAATGTTCTTCCAGGTTGGGAAGGCTTTTCCCAAAAGCTGTTGAGGCTGTTGGCTTGGTGTTGCATCTGAGAAGTCGGACTTAAGAATCAAAGTTCTGCATGGTCTCTGCGGTTCCATGTAGAGTCTCCACCACCATTTCATAAGCAGGCATCTATTAAATAATTTTAGATCAATTACACCCAGACTTCCTAGTTGTTTTGGTCTGTAGATTTTTGACCAGCTAACTAAACAATGGCCTCCTACGCATGTAAGTATTCCTTTCAATTATTCGAATAACTTTGTTTGGGAGCATCATAGAAGGCATCCAATAGGTGGGGATGGCACCTAGGACGGCATTTACAAGGGCCAATCTTCCGGCCATGGTCAGTAGCTTTCCTCTCCACCTCGCTAACTTCCTTTCAAATTTTTTCGTCTAAAAATTTCCAATCTCTTTCTTTTGGTCTCTTATAATGGAGTGAATATCCTAAATAAGATAATGGCAAACTCCCCCTGCTGCAGCTCATCAAGCTTGCAAACCAATTGCTTGTTTTTTTATCTAATCCAATCCCAACCATTGAGCTCTTTCAGAAGTTAATTCTCAGGCCAGTCAGTAGCTCAAATGAGTATAATAAGAACTTGAGGTTTGATGCATGTTTTCTGTTGGCGTGACATAGAATCAATGTATCATCAGCAAACTGTTGTGCAAGACTCAGCAAGAGTATGTATCACCTGTGTTTCCTTTGGCTCCGATTCCTTTAATCTAACAGTCAATGTATCATCAGCAAGCTGTTGTGCAAGAGTATGTATCACCTGTGTTTCCTTTGGCTCCGATTCCTTTTATCAATCTGCTTGATTCGGCCCCTCTCAGTATTCTCTCGAGAACATACTGTTGCAAGAATGAATAATAGAGGCGAGAGTGGGTCTCCTTTTTTGAGATCTCTGCAAACTCGTATCCACTTTGAAGGCTCTCCATTTATGATGATAGCGATCTTGCTTGTGTGGAGGATGCCGCTGATCCAAGAGATCCACCTTGGTCCAAAATTTCCCGCTTTTAGAGTGAAAGGAGGAATCCCCAGTCAAAATCGTCTGGCTTTCAGCAAGTCAGATACCTGCAGATGATAACATTAAGCAAACGCATTTTAGCCATGTGTTTATGGGTGCAAAATTTTTGTAGCTTATCCATATGTTTCCTCATTTCTTCAGAATTTCTTTTCATGGGTTTGGGCATCATTAGTTGTTTATTCTTTTCATGCACTCTTACATGAAAAATTATTATCTGTGACTCCTGAGAGAGGGAGAGGGAAGAAGGAAGCATAATTTGCTAACTTTTTCTTTTCGGAAGCAGTAATGAAGCTAATAATCATCTATTCAATAGATTTTCTTTCTAATGCTTTTCTTTCTTTTTACATAAAAGCAGGTTGTTGTGGACTCTAAGCTTCCGTATAAATTAAGAATTTTTTCCATTGACCAAAAAAGATTACTTCATCCTAGGCTTGTGGTCAAGGAACACAAAGAAATAGCTTCATGAAAGCAATCCCTTTTCTCTCTTTTATCATCTATATATTTGTCTATACCATTGAATCATCAATGAAAGCAACTCCCCTTTCCTTTCTTCCTTGTCTCTCTTGTCGAGTTACAGATTGATTAAAGAAGTCAGGTTCGCATCCTGCTCAAAGGTTTGTAATGCCAATAAACACTGACACTTCAGAAAGGGGCCTCCCATGTTTGTTTGCTTGTCTCTTCTTTAAGGATGCTCTAGTTTTATTGTACTGATTTGCTTTGTCATTATAGATATCTTGGGAACATATCGATCAGAAAATTTATTTCTCCCCATGGAATCACAAGATAAAATTTGTCAATACATGGTATAGCTGTGAGCTAATTAAATCTTCACTATGGCCCAGTTAGCTGATTTGGAGAGGAGACAAGAAGGTTGAATCAGGCTGCTTGTAAAACCTCACTACGTTTATATGGTATCTTCGGATGCCATAGAACTCGACATGGAATTTTTCAGCTTTGGATGTTGATAACTAGAATACAAACATTGTCATGCTCAAGTAAAATTAGTATGTATTGGATGCAGACATTGACATCATCAGAGGGTGGTACATCACCATTCCCACGCGCTCATGCATGAAATGGTGTGCGTGTTTTCTTGAGAAATTTCTCTATGATTTTTTTTTTTTTTTGTGGAAGTGCTCTTACGCATGATTTTTGTCCCTGCCCATCATTTATATATCATATATTCCAAACATCGCACCGCTTGGATCAGACGGCTTAAAGTACGTTGAAATCAATCCCAACTTAGACTGGGGGCATATGAATGATATGACCCATCCTTCGACCCAGTTCTGCATTAGATCGGCCTTATCAGAAGGTGATGCAGCAGCTGACCGCAGGAGAAAGAAAGATGTCGCTCTGTTGTTACGCGTCAGCCTTCTCATCTTTGCTTCAACTTCTTGATGACATCGATGAGGATGCCTACGTTCACATCAAACCAAAAGAATTTATGATGGTGACTCTGCTTTAAAGGGAGAGATTCTGTTGCCTGAGGTTTTCAAGTGGCGAGATAATTGGTTGTCTCGCTTGAAGATTTAGTATCAAGATGAACTAAGTTCTTTTTTTTTTTTTTGAGGGAACATGAAGTCAGATCTCAAGTTATCTCAATTTTTTTTTTTAAAAAAAATATGAGACAAAAATTAAAATATTTTCAGATATTGAATGTATACAAAAGCCGAGCTTAATGTATGGTCTCATTATTTATTTGTTAAATTACATGCTTAATGTGATACATTAGGGATGGAAATAACTCATTTTAGCCATTGTCTTGGAATATATTGATTTATGCGTCAGGTGAGAGTGAGACAGCAAAGACCAAGATTCCAGAATACTGTGACGTCGGTTGCCAAAACAAAAGTAGAGATTTTGTTACTTAAAGGTTTAGATAATTGGTTCTTTAGTCGATGATTGATATGAGTTGAAATCCCAATTTCTCTCTGTTGACATCAAAGATGGAAAAGTTTCAGAAAAAAATGAAGATGTATTTCAAAATTTCTAAAAATATATAGAAGATGAGTTATCGAAATAGTGACGATCAAACATTATTAATTTATTGTTTTATTGTTAAACAATTTATAATAAAGTAGAGATGAAAATAGGGCTTCAAATAAGCAGATTGGGTTGAATGGAGGATTGGCTTGACCAAAATTAGTCCATATTTGGATTGAGCTAAGAAATTGAACCAAAACCCCCGTTCATTTTCCGATTGCGTTAGGTTCAGGATTTATGGTATCAATCCATCCGATATTTCTTATGGCCCTAACATTCACATATATCTAAAACGTGCATTAATAAATTACTGAAGTGTATTACAAACTCGTTATACAAGAAAATAGCAAGTAAATAATGTTTAAGCATCAATAAAAGTCCACTTCATATATGATTTGCTAGAAATGATACTTAATTAGTTTTCGATTAGTTGGAGTTGGTTTTAGTGCACCAGATCCAATACACGCACAAAATGGGTCATATTTTTTTTACATCTAAACCAAATCTAACTTGTTTTCAGATTGGTTTCAGATCGAGAATGGGTCAATCCGATCCATTTGTAGTTCTATATTAAAATATCCCATATGAACCAATATTTTAAAATATTTTGATTTATGATTAATAAGAAATACAAGATCTTAATATATCAGATTGGTGGCTCATACATTTCTAGTGTGAATACATTCCAAAAAATTCAAAAGATAACAAATCACGGAACGCTTTAGGCAGCTTCCCCTCACCAAGCCATAGGGTTTTCCGAAGTGGTCAGCCACATACGAGGCCACCTAATTTTTATTGGCTTCTCTATATATATGCCTGGCTTGAAAAGTGATGTTTCCATCTACCATAGCCCAAATATTCCGAAGCAAGAGGTGGCATCCAACTATACTGCCGGTGCTCTCTTGGTTCTAGCCAATCGCCGTTGCCAAGCCATCCTCGATCTGAACTGCGCTTGTCCATAGAACACATTGGGCGGGCTTGATACATACCAATCCCAGCCGTCCTCACCTCCGCCAATCACCGTTGCTTTTCAATGGTACGATCAAGCAACAATAGCTTTCCCTCTATAAAAGGTAAAAAAACAAAAAGAAAAAAGGTAGAATCCCTTGCGCCTCTTTTCACCTTTAAGCTACATCTTAGTCTTAGATGATAGGTTTATTTTCACTTTTATCACTAGAAGGATATCTCCCATAGAGTCCAAAATTCAAGAAAGAAAAGGAAGAAGGGAGCTGGCTTCAGGTGAAGCAAAGAAAGGTAAAATTCTAAAAAGCAGCGGAAAGTGGGAAGCAACAGTAAGAGTACAGCGTACTCAAAGGCTTCTTCCCTCCGGTCTCTCTCGCACACCCCCTCTCCCCGCATTCTTTCACGTTACCTACCCCCAGTTCCTGTTCTTTTCGGCCTCGAAGCAGCCCTTCTGCTTATGGGTTTCTGCAAAAGGTGGCAGGGAGTCAGAGACGACAGCCACAAAAGGCAGCACGGGACAGCCGCTGGTCCGCTTCAGAAGTGAAGGCGAGCTCAGCCTCTGCACCCCCTGACCCACCTGCTCCTGCCGCTGCCCCTGCTCTCAGTCATAATAATAAGAACAGACCACTGGCCCCAGGTGGCAGCAGCATCAGCTGCACCACTGACACCCATAGTTATAAAAATAAAACAAAGAGCTTCGCCCTGTAGCAAATGCAATTAACTACGAACCCAACCCACTTATTAACACACACACGCACACACACACTCTCTCTCTCTCTCGACTCAACAGTCTCTTGATCCATCCATGCAACCGCACACGGAAGATTCTGCAGTCGCCTTCTCTCTGCCCCTTGACTGAATGACACTTCCTATGAAAACAAAACAACACTATTTTATTATCGGCATCATAAAAGACAAAGATATGAAAGGCAGTTAACATGATGCTGTTGCCTCTGCCCTCTGTCTTCATTGGAACTTTTTGTTCTTTCTTCCCTTCTCCTCCTTGGAGCTCAGGGTTGTTTTAAGTGCTGGACTTGCGAGGCTAAACAAAACCAGTTAAGCAGTGGGATGATGATGATTGGTGGGAGTGGAAGCAGAAGCAGATATCCCTTCACAGAATCTCAATGGCAAGAGCTGGAGCAGCAGGCCCTCATCTTCAAATACTTGGCCAGGGGCATCCCCATACCTAATGATCTCATCCTTCCCATCAGGAGAAGCCTCCTGTTGGATTCCCCCACACTTGGTTTTCCTCATCCTCCGAGTAAGCTGCTTTCCTCTTATCTTCGAGTTGCTTCCTTTGGTTTTTAATCCTCTCTCTATATATTGATTTTTATGGTCGAAAGGAGGAGGTTCTCATCTGAATTTTGAGTGGCAGTTGGGTGGGGGTGCTTCCAGATGGGTTATGGGAGGAAAATAGAGGACCCAGAGCCAGGGAGGTGCAGGAGAACTGATGGAAAGAAGTGGAGGTGCTCCAAAGAGGCCTACCCGGACTCCAAGTATTGTGAGAGGCATATGCACAGAGGCAAGAGAAGTTCAAGAAAGCATGTGGAGTTGTCTCTAGCCTCCAATCCAACATCTTCGCACCTTTCCTCTCCATATTCCCCTCTTCTTTCCTTGTCACCGCCTGAGGCCCACCATGTTCCTTTCCCCTGTTCATCCTCTTCAGGTTCTCCTAGTATTGGGTTTTCAACCCAGAATAGCATTCCCTATTCTCATCTAGACACTGCATGCCTCTCAGCTGATACCAGCAACAGGTATGCATACAAAGAGCTCTCTCTCTCTCTCTCTCTCTCTCTCTCTCTCTCTCTCTCTCTCTCTATCTATCTCTCTGTGTGTGTGTGTGTGTGTGTGTGTGTTTTGCGTGTTTATAGGTTGTGGTTTTTTTCAACTGTATAACTGACCAAAAATATTGAAAAGCAGGGAGTTTTATGGACTCAAGAAGGATGTAAATGAATACAATTTCTTCTCAGAAGCCTATGAGGCTGAAAGGGAGGGGAAATTTAGGCCACTGGGGTTGACCTCCAAGAATGAGCTTCGACAGAGCTCGGATCATAATATGATTACTAACTCTAACTTGGCCGTTGCTTTGGCTTCTGAGGATATCAAGGTTGTGGGGTTGGAGGACTCCCAGAAGCCGAAACCTTTCCACTGTTTCTTTGATGACTGGCCACAGAGAGGCAAGGGACCATGCATAAGTATGGAGGAGGACAGGTCGAAACAAGCATCGTACTCGAATACCCAGCTCTCAATTTCCAGTTCTCTCTATCACAATGGTTTGATGCTCTAATACCTAGTCCCAACATCCAATACGTTTGTGATTCATTGTTCCGGTATTCCTTCTCCTTTTGTTTTAAATCTGATTTTTTTTTTGGTTGCAGATGGTTGAATTATGATGATGAGCTTACTATTCTAAGAGAAATGATCAAAGTTCCATGGAACTCTGTCAAATTGCTGTCCATATGTTTGTGCTCTCCTTCCTCTTCTCCTTCTCTTCCCCTGGTGTGTTTCAATAAATAACAAGCAGTCTTCGAGGTCAAGAACTGTTTTGTTTTGCTGTGGTGATGGATGTTCTGGGGTACTCTATGCTCTATTTCTGTACCACCGCTGGTGGATATACCCCAAAGAGAATTGGGATTTGGGAATGCTAGCTATATCTCTCCACTAATTAGCTTCAGCTTTGGCTGCAATGCTTTAAAGACTGCTAAAGAAGAATAACGGAACTATTTCCAACCACCATGTACAGTTGGAAAAAGAGTTCATATCAGTATTTGCAACCAAATTTAGTCACTTGCTCTGGGGGTCTTTGGCACTTTTTCGGATGTCTTTCCCACTTTTTCACTTGCAATTACCTTGCTAAGCGACAAGCACTTCTCGTACATAATACATTGGCGTTTGGCAGTCACATAATGCAAAATTACTTTTTTGCAAGTCACTAATTTTTATTAGATATCTTTCTGATGGCTGCCAAAAGACAGGGACTGAGACATAAATTCCGCAATACTGCATTCAGTAATTTATTAACCTGAGCTGACACTCAGTGCACTGCCTGTTCTTTCTCGGAAGGCCCCTGCGTTTCACTTTGCACTAATTGCACTCTCCTGAGTATAGCAGGTATTTTGTAGTTTTGTGCAATGGAATTATGGAAATCATCCATCACAGGATTCTTTTTTTTAATTAAAAAAAGGTCTACATCTCGAGAAGGTTTGATGCTATCTGATTCAGTAAACACATTGGGTGTTGAATGCCAGTAATCTACGTTTAATCTTACTAAGAGGCAAAAAAAAAAAAAAAAAGAAGTATTCTCTACATGATTTTCTCCTTTCAACTATACCTGCAAGACCTCTCGAGAGAGTTGGGTGTGTTGAGCTTGGGCCGATCCATCTCAGCCGAGCACTGAATGTTGCTATGGAAGTTGGACTTCACCAATCCCCCGACCAAATGGACGCCTGACCGTAAACTGAAGCTAAGGGTCAATGGTCTTCTAGCTGCTGCTAAGGCTCGACCCAGCACCATAGAGTGGGACCTTGTTCCCCGTCACCACCACAACGAGGTCCCTCCGGCTTTCCTTGGACTGGTGGAAGTCGTCCATCTGTGGAGAAAATCATACGTAAAGAAGGAAGGGATTTGCCAAATCAGTTATGAATCAAGAATGGCTCGATGAGTTTGATCGAATTATGAGAAGATTGAGATGGAAGGAGGTGCTCACTTTCCCACTAGTCAATCAGAGTTTGAGGTAGGTTAGATCTAGCGACGTTGACGTCACAAGAACACCAAAGGAAGGGCTGTGATATGTGAGATTCACGGTGGAATTCAGCGTTGCCTTCATGGTTGGCACGGAAGGATTGTCTATTCCGGCTTGGATGAAGAAGTCCTCAGATGCAGTACTCTATCAAGAGAAGAGAATAAACCATGCATGAATTCCCATCGGAAGACAACGATTTTATTACACTAAACATCTACCTGGTTATCCGCAAGATTTCTTAAAAACATGGAAAATTATAAAATTTGATATCCTGTAAAACATATTCTATAGAAGAAAAAGGAGAAGATCTGTTCTCTGAAAAAACCTACCTGAGGGCTGAGAGAAGAACATACAAGATTTGACAAAACCAAACAAGCAATTTCATGAAGTGTGTATATTTTAGCTTTTGTATAAAATCTGTTTTATTTAGAATTCGACAACCAAACAACTCCAAAAAAGTGTGATCTAGTTTTAAATTTGAGCTGAGGATGAAGAACTCACATGCATGGTGATCTTAGGCTTGCAACCCAAAGAATCAGAACAACTAAGAAGAGGAGGACAATAATAACCAAGATAAATAGACAAAAATGGAGAACACAAGGGCACAAGGAGATCCCTCAGCATCCTCCTCATTCATTTCCTCCTCCGTTGCCTCAAGTTCCTTCATTGGTTTTCCACCCTTGCTGTGGCAGCGACTCGATCCATTGGGTTCCATCGCTAGGGGAGATCTTACTTGGGCTGGACTCTGTGGAGACCGAGAGCCGGCCTGAAGACAACTCCAGGAAGTGACGCCCGAGTGCTGATGACTCTGGCTGGCTTGGGAAGGCCATGAGTTGTGAGGAGACAAGCGCATGCTCGTCATCCTCATGTTGGTCTCGGCGTGCATCATATGCCATTGCTCCATGTCTCTCTTAGCATGCATCATGTGTCTTTGATCTCCTTGTCTGAGACTGCTTGTTCTCTTCTTTCTGTCTCTGTATTCCTTAACCTTTGAAAATCTCTTAAAAATCTAGGCTTTAGACCAGAGAGAGGTCGATATTTGTCATTGCAAGGAAATACAAGGGTTTTTATTTTTTTATTTTCTTTGCCATGAAACGACGCGTGACAGCTCCAAATGGTAAGCTTGAATTCGCTTGATGCAGCGGTGGCGGACGAGAAACACAGCTGAGTGCGAACCTCGCTCCAAATGGATATGGGATAGCATGGCAAAAAGATTCTCTTTCCCACGCAATAACAAATAGGACTGGCAATGGGATATAGGATTGCATCGGATCAAAACTTTATTAATTTAAATTTAATTTTTTGTTAAATAAGTTAAAATTTTAAATTTAAATTTGACCTATTAATTAATCAGATAATCTAATCCGTTCGTATAATTTATTTATTAAATAAGTTAAATAAATTAAACAGAATTTTAATAAATTAAATTGGTTTAAACATGTTAAATATGTTAAAATGGATTGGATTAAATAGGTCAAAAACAAATTAAGCATGTTCAAACAAATTAAATGGGTCGGACTATGATCTGATCCAATTATTCAATGAATTAAACGGGTCAAAGATTTACTCTTGAACCTAATCTATATAATAAATAATTTTAGGTCGCTTGACCTATTTATGATTCAAATTTATTTATGTCAAACCCAAATATGCTTAAAATGGATAGTTCGCGGGTCGGGTTGACAGGTCATACTATAAATTGCCATCCTTAATAACAAATTGTTTAAAAGAGTATATGGATTTTCTCATCCAGTGTCGCTTTCTTATTTTACTATTCTTTAGTTTTTTATTTTTTGAATAAATTTTAATTAATATACCAATCGATTGTAAATATATCCATAAAAATTTAAAAATAAAATATTAAACAAATTAGAAAGAATATCTAAAGTAGCAGTCTGCAATGTAGTTTATGTTTGATTGGCCATATATATCATCATTCAGTCTGGTATTAATTTCTCTTTACGTATGTATTAACTTATATGTCAGAAATTAACCTCTATTCTCTCACAATCTCATCTCAAAAGCTAAAGATTGATTTTTCAAGATGGTGAGCTAGAGGATAGCAATTTAGGAACTGTCAAAAAATATGAGAAGCTTTTAGAATGTTTTCAAGCCTTCCCATCCCCTAGTTCTTAAAGAATAAAATGATATACAGATATTATGCATATTGGCTTATGACGGGAAATAGCAGGCAACGAAAGTTAGATATCTGAATTACTTGATTAATTATTCCATACTTCCAATGTTCGCTTAATAAAATATAATTTTCAAGCACATATGAACATTTATAAATAAATTAATCACTTGGAAAATAGATAGATTGAACAAAAAAATGTTAATCTGGTTGGATAATAGCAATGATTGTGGGATAGCAGTTTCATAAAGGCGATTACTCTTGCCTAATACTAAATAGTTGCGAAATTGATTCAGCAAGTGCACTTCGCAATACTAAATAATGGCGTTTTTTTCTTGAAAAAAGAGAAAGAAAGAAAGAAAGAGAAGAAGAAGAATAAGAATAACTATACTTCAAAGGCCATACCAACGCCATTTAGTCGTTTCATTTGTTTCCACTGATCAAGAAAGCCCAACGGATCTTGGGCCAAGCCACAATAATGATGGGCCGTTCCATGCCAAGGACGCGAGGGTACCTTCTTTGCAGGGCCTGAGACCTCTTTGTTAGGAGCCATGATAAAATCAACATAAGTTGGAGGGGAAAGGTGAACTATATAGGCTATACTATAATTGTTGCATGGTACTACATGTAAGGTCCTGTGTTATTTGAGATCTAAAAAGATGTTCTTAATCTATTATTTTAAAGGTAATTTTTTTCAGAAACCAAAGTAACCCTAAGTGATCTTATAAAATCTTATATTAATTTTAAAATTACCTGGCTTTATTTTTGACATATGGTTTTTTTCTGAGCTATACATGCAAGAGATGTGGACCGGCGATCAAATTCATGGGCAAATTCTTAAAACTAATTAAAGATAAATTTTCCGACCATATCCATTTAAAAGTTTTGCACATCAAAATTTGATTCATGAGAAATTAATATATGTATTTGGAGATAATTTCAGAAGGCTAGTATGAGGACATGATGCCTTTTGCAATCAATTAGATAAAAACGAGTAAGAGATTTGGTTGGCCCACAAAGTTTTGCACAGGAGCACCACGATTTATGTGAACTTCATTTTCAGGCATGTGAACATTGCCAGCTAAATATTAAAAATGGAAAAACTGCCATACACATAAAAAAATAAAGGCAAAATCAAAAATCAGATAGCGGATTAATAGAAGGATATGAAGTTACTTACTTGAATTGCCTACCTAAGTTTTCTCCACATTTTAATATCTAGATTCATGTTGCCCATTTCATATTCTTGTTCCATAAACAAGAATAGTACCCATATGATGCACGAAGAGATATTGAAATATAAATATAAATTTATAAAATGGAATAATAAATAAGTTTTTAAAAATAAAATTCTAAATAAATTAAAAGTGGAATTTATTTAATAATTATGACCATTTTGGCTCCAACATCTGACTAATAAAAACATCGACACTCTCCAAAAATAATTAATCGTTTTCTAAAATAATTGTAATTTTATTTTTTTTCTCTACGTGAATGGACTCTAAACAGCCAATATTTTTTTCCTATGATAATTAAGAAAATTTGAATTTATTTTGAATTTTTTCTTCTTTGTGCATGGAATTAGTTAATGGCTTTCTAAAATAACTCTAAATTCATTTTTTTTTTTTTGCATGAACTCTAAATGACCAAAAATTTGGCTCTCTAAAGTAACTCTAGTTTTTTTTTTTGTGTGTGCACGCAAGGACTCTGAATGGCCAATATTTTTTAAAAAATAATTAATAAGTGGAGGATAATATTTATGAAAGGAAAATTTTCTTATTAACTTTAACACAACTTTCTAAAATAAGTAATAGCTTTCTATAAAAACGCTAAATTTATTTTTTCCTCAAATAAACTAGAAGAGTCCCATTTAAATTTTAAATTAATATTTTTTTTCTCTGCGCGCATAGAGAGAAATATTCACGAAAGGAAAATTTTCAAAATTATTTTTAATACGGATTCCTTGAATATTTTTTTCCTATATATGGTGTTTTCCGATATATTTAGATGTACACAACTTCCTATTTTTTTAAAATTTATTTAGATAATTTTAGCATTTCTTGATGCTGAGTGTGTGAAAAAAATATTCGTAATAGACAAATTTGCGAAATTAAATTTCACACAGCTTCATAAATTTTTTTATCATATTATTCTAATATATTTAGTTATACGTAGCTTCATAAAATATTTTTAATATATTTAATTAGATAATTTTAACATATCTAGAAAGATTTTATTTTTTAATAATTTATAAATATTTGGAATGATTTTTCTCTTTTTTTTTTCGATTCTCGAGGGGTTGAGTTTTCCTCCTCTTTCTATTTTATAGGCATACAGCAAAAACATGGGCTCACTTGTAGCCATGACATTCTTGTGATTGGCCTTAGCTATGACACCTCAAATGGACCCACTTGTATGTACCACAGGGTTTGATCTTCTATAATAAAATGCCATTATTTTGTTATATTTTGTGGATATTAAAAAGTTAAAAATGAAGTAGATATTGTGACCATTAAATAATACTTCTGTGCATGTAAGCTCCAGCACCGAGGTGCTCTACTGCATATATCGCATATTTTTCGAGAAGGAAGTCAAGTAGCTGTTCATCATACAAATTTTGGCAGTAACTCTTTTTAGCAACCTTAGTTCTAGATATGAAAAAGCTGTTTTATATTTCAAACATTTAACACTTCGGACACAACGAAACAATCTGCTTTCTGATTCTACTTCCTTACTAAAAAAAATAGCAAAAAAAAAAAAAGCTCCATTAGGTTTACACTTGCATGCCACCCAATGGTTATGATGATCATTATGTAATGGCTATTACTTATACCAAGCATAAGGATGATAAACAAGCTATACATGAATAACCTGCGCCTGGCTTGCAAATTGGTTTGCATGCAGGAAACCAATTAAAAAATGATCTTGCTCAAGCCACTTCTAAAGGCCAGCTTAGCTTCTATCGGACTAAATTCCTACCTTTTTCCCTCTCTTTTTTTTAAAGTTTTTCCATCTAACACTACGAAACTTCAGGAGCTGCTGACTTGTCAAAACCATCATAAGCTTGCCAACTTTGGATGACTTAACTCCATCAGAGTTCTAGCCAAACTTAAACAAACCCTAATTATGCAGCAATAATAGAATCCCACACAAATTAAAATACTAGTTGAAAAGTATTATTTGATTTTTTTTTAATCCGGATGGATGCTTCTACTCGGAGAACAAGAGGAAAACGGCCACAGCATCAATACCACGCGTCTCGGCGTGATGCTCCAGGCCACCATCAGGTCCTCATCCTGCTCCAGCATTACCTCCTCTTGCTCACTCTGGCCGCTAAGGAAGAAGCACTCGTCATCGGGATCTCGGTCCTTGGCTTCCCTATCGACCTCTACAGGGGAGAAGAGCTCTTTTTAGAGCATCCCGCTCTGCTAGACCTCCCACGCTGTCGAGACTTCCTTTCCTTTCTCGAGTTCTCCTTCCATGACCACCACCTTGGGGACCGTGTGGGCGACGAGGCGGAATGGATAAGATGAATCCGTGATAGACTCTTGGTTTAATTTAGAGAATACCAGCGGAGTAAGGGAGTCATTTCATACCCTGGTTAACTTAATTAGAAACCATGATTAATGAAGGTGATGGAAGACTAATTAACGGAATGGCTACTGTACAAACAAAAATAATTTTATTAGAACTGATTCGTAAATAGAGGTAATAAAAGGTGTTACTCGCAATATTTATAAATTTTTGAATACGTATGATAATCGCAAAAAAAACCATACACTTTTGGTCGAGACAAAGGGATCGCATGTCTCTCGGGGTAGGCACAACCGCATTTGAATGGAGGACCGGCTGCAAGGTGCTCTATGTGAATTATGAAGCACCTTCATCGGCCATTTAGTCCGTAAATTTATTACTCTCGTATGAACATGAGATGTTTTAAGGAAAAAAATATTGCATTTAAAGTCTTGTAGATGAATAAATTTGGGTTGTGCCCGGAAATAAGAAAGAATTAGCATATAACCTGCATGTGATGTATGGGATAGAATTTTTTTCTAACTTTTATTTTTTTTTAATAAATATAGAATAGATATAATACAATAAGTAATAAAAGTTATTTTACAAAATAATTTTTTGATATTAGTATTGTGATATACTATTGTTATACAAAATTCTAATAACATATGTATATCTTTCAATATAATAAAATAATATATTATTACAAAATCAAAAAATATGATCCAACCTGAAATAAAATAAAAATAAAAATAATTATAGTTAAATACAATATAATAGAGTTATTAATGTTTGCACTGTCACAAATCTTATCACAAAAATATAATAAAAAGTAACAAAATGTTAATATGATCTCATAACCTGTTTTAAATATGAGCACGGTATATTAAATAAATACAGTTATTAGTAATATAACTAATTTATGTATTAATTTAATATTATAATAAATGTTTTCATTTAAAACACTTTAATAAGTTAATAAAAATTTTATTGATGATACTATATATTATTATGTTTTGATAAAGGACGTATTAGATAACAGCTTAATTTATAATCTAAAATAAATAGCTTACTAATAACTCTATTAATGTGAACATTCATACCATGATTGAAGAGTTAAGCATAAGCAGAATTTTTATTTTAATATATTAATATGAGATAACAGCCACTCAACCAATCATTATATATTTTCTCAATCAGTTGTTTATTTGATAAATGAATTAAATCTCTTGTTAGAAACAAAATAGATGTTTCTTATCATATATCAATTTTTATTTTAGTTTCCAACTTGCAGTATTTAATTTTGCTAATAATTTTTTTATTCAACCGAACGCAGCCTTTGTCACCATTGACCAGAAGGAACTGGGAGAACATAAAGGCACGTTAAACGACGGCAAGACCAAGCCAAGAATTAGATAGGAGTGATGGACGTAAAAGAAAGGCTCATGCATTGATGGGAGGACATAATGAGAGGGAGTTATGGCTCATGGCTTACGAGAGAGAGTATGAGGGATGAAACGTCCCGTCTCAGCTTTACAACCCATAATTCCATCCACATCCCACACGCTACTTTGATGCATTCTTATCACATATAAATAATTAACTAAAAATAGTATAAATTAAGTATATTTATTCACATGCTACCAAGTTCCACCAATGCAAAGCCTCTCGTACTCGAAAAGCAAACCATATTTGGCAAAAAGGAAAGCTCCCCGCACCATCTTTCAATTCAATATGTTTGAATCCCTGCGAAGATTCCAGGGAGGTTGACAGGAAAGCCTCTGGCTCCCTCCCTCGGGAGTTTAAGATCAATCCAACTCCAATCCACCTTAGATTTGTACCCTGCCTTTTGCCGCAGCGGTGAAACAGGAAGCAGCAGCCCTTCCGTAGCTCTGCGACCTCTGCAGCATTGTAGCCTGGCACGAGAGAGAGAGAGAGAGAGAGCAGGAGATAGAAAGAATGGCACGGGTTCCAAGGCGTATATCACTGTCTCCTGTCCTTATCCGCCGGGATATATTTCTCTCTTTATCTCTTTCTTCTGTGGGTCAATTCAGAGGGCACCGCCCGCTTTACGTAAGTATCGGCATTTTGTGGTTGGGAGCGGTATTTGTTGGGCGAGTGAGAACGGCGTGGGGGAATGGAGGCGTAGGTGAGCTTCCCAGCGATTTAATGACCGTTTAGTCCGCGCGTACCTTTGGAAAGTAGAGGCATTGGCCCGTCAACCCCACGACCATGCACTGTGTGGCCATGACATCGATCAGCATAAGGGAGCAATATAAATATTTGTAATAGTTCGTCTAAAATGTAAAAGAACATCATGTTAAGTGAGTTGGCATTTGTAAAGTTCTTTTGAGCGTTGTGGTATCGAATAAGGGCATTAGGTTTTAAGCAACTAAAGGCACCGACTAGGTAACTTTCTTTTTCTTAATCAAAAGGACCTAAGTAGAAGATTTAAGAGGTGGAAAGCGAAATACTTGTATTTCTAATGCATTTGCTGGCCGTCAAATTGGTAAAAGTCTCCTGCAATTTTCATAACGGAGTTGCAAAAACCGATACTATCGCATGCGATCCATGGAGGATAAAATAATATGCTCGATATGCTTCGATGCATCAAATAATATACATGCACGCACATGCACATGAATACATACTTTTCCCTTGAAGCATTTAAGTGCATCGCATCTATCAATTTAGTAAATTGAGACATATTTGTGTATTTCCTTAAAATGGTGCCTTTGTAATCAATCATAAACATCAGCTACGTATGTATGACTTACTCTAAAATCATAGCAATTTGTTGAACTTTCTTTCCTACCAGTTTGGTCACGTTAAAATATTCATTGATTTTCAAACCAAACAGTTAGTTTGTTTTCTGATTGGTGTTAGTGTACAAGTATAGCAAGGGAATTATATCAAGAAGCTTCATTATTCAATTGTCAAATGTTGAAATTATTTTATTCAGAACAATTGTGGGGGCACCATGAACTGATTTTTAAAATAAAATAATTATTTTCTTAAATATGCTGGAAAATATTTGATGATCTGAAAACTTAAGATCTCATCCAAGCAAAGACAGGTACAACTGCTAGGCAATGTCTGAAGTTAGAAAGATGATAATTTTAATTAAGACAAGTCACTTAACCAAACTTTTGCATATCTATATATAGATGTTTTAACTGTTGACCTATTATCTTCATGTGCCACCATGTTGTGGATCGTATTGCCTCACATTGGATTCAAAATCATATTTGTTATAATGGTTTCAAACCCCTCCTTTGCTTATCTATAATAATGGAGCAAAAGATAATAGCTTTTATAATAGGTAACGACATATTATCGTACAAATAACGATTCTTATTGTTGCTGGAAATTGGACCCGGGGGCAATCTTCGGTCGAGGAGAGAGAACGACTGTTAGTCCTCACGGCGGGGCGGCGGTCTGTCGGCGGGCGGCGTCCTCCGTCCGGGGCGGTCGGAGAGAAGGAACAGCAGGTCCTCGCAGCGGGGCGGCGATCCGTTGGCTGGCGGCGTCCTCCGTCCGGGTGCCTGCACACGAACCGGTGGCCGGGTTCTCCGGCGCCGGCCCTCCGACGCTCAAGTCAGGGAGGGGGCAAATAGTGGGGAGAAGGAGATAAACAGTGATTTTTGGGTGTATGAATGTTCCAATCCCCTCTTGGGAGGCCAAGGCTCCCTTTTATATGCGGGGGTCGGTTTACCTGTGATGTAACAGGGCGAGGCCGTAGTACGGCTTGGCATGTTGTTCAGGTCGGCGCTCGGTCAGGCGAATCATTGCACTGATGTCGGCGGTATGGCCGAGATCAGAGACTTATCATAGTCGACTAGACCCTGCTGGGTCGATTTGCCGTGGAGAGCTGGGGATCCGTAGATGTCAGGAGCCATGCGCATTTATTGTGGAGTAAGTCGGAGATCCGCATTTATTATGGAGTAAGCCGGAGATCCGCATTTATTATGGAGTAAGCCGGAGATCCGCATTTATTATGGAGTAAGCCGGAGATCCGCATTTATTATGGAGTAAGCCGGAGATCCGCATTTATTGTTGAGTGTGCCGGAAGATTACAGCGGCCATGCGCAATAAATGCCGGAGGGGTGTTAGAGTACGGTCCTCGGACATCGGGGTTTCTCTTAAGTCGGAGGTTTCGGGGTCGGTCGTCTTGTGGCCGAGCGTTTCGAGGTCGGACGCTGACTTCGGCTGTCCGGGGTCGGAGGTTGTACGGCTTCTTAGGGGCATTTATGTCATTTGGGGGGAAACTTTATTCCCCCAACACTTATTAGTATATTTGTACCTTTTTATAAATAGAATATTGACTTTTAATATCAAATTTGTGTACAAAGTTTTCCTCAGAAGAGTTTACATTATTCAAAAAATAATTTCTATTAAATGAACAATAATTTAAAAACAGTGTCCTATTATAAAATCCCGGCAATCATTATTTCAGTACTAAAAGTTTGCAATATGCGCTGTATGTCAAACAACATCTATTATGATTGTTACAATGCTCCAAAAATAATTTCTATGGAAGTAAAATTCCTCCCAAATCATAGTCATTTGCTAAACCTTCTTTTCTAATAGCTTAATTGCACGCATTAAAAATATTGATCAATCTTTTGAATCAGATACCTAGTTGTATATTTTTACTAAGAGCATTTTCTCTCACCTGCAAGCTTCAATACCTAATGACTAGAGATCATTGGTGGAAGATGAAAGAATTGCTCACGCAAGTACTTTGTGAAAGGGTTTCAATTTGGCACTACGAGCTACATCGTAATTGTCACGGAAGAATGAATTCTAATTAAGAGTACAAGTCATTGAGTTTAATCCAGCGGTAAGTAAATGAGTAAGTAGATTTTGGTTTATCCATTTAAAGACTAGTTTTAGTTTTGTATAATTTTTCCTTTAAACTTTTATATCGTCCGAAAAGTTTTATAAAATGGATAATAATTTGAAAAGCAGCACAGTTATCTTTTGTACAACTCTGTAACGAAAGCTGGATAATTATTATTTCAATCCAAAAGTTTTTGTAAATATATTATATCCGACAAACAACTTTATAATCGACATAAACCTCATCTGGAGGTGCAGTGGCCTTGTAATCTGCAGTAATCCAAACAAGACGGAGCCGGGAGCCCTGGGCAACTTTGACCGCAAAGCACCGGGCTCGTGCCCCTCGCGACGACAAATATCACGGACATCAAAGTGGAGTCATTTTTATGGGCAAAAAATACACTGCAGTAGGTGGTGGCACCTGGGAAGCTCCTTCCATATTATACCAAAAGATCTCGATTATTATAATACAAAAGTTCTACTTAACGCGGAGAGAGAAGCTGTCTCCGTGCCTCTCCAAGACGTATCCATGATGGAGTCAGGGAACGAACCCCAAGAACCATAAGAAAGAGAGAGAGGGAGCCTTGTTTGATTTGTAAATCCTAGACAGGTGGTCAAGATCATGATACCGGGTTTAATCTTCCTCCACCGCCTCGTTCTTGGGGTTCTCTCTCGGTGGTTCTGAAGGGAAGGAACCAATTTACCAAAAAAAAAAAGGGGAAGGAACCAAAGCTTTAAAGGCTTGCTTTGGAGTTTGAGCACTGGATGGAGGAGGATGAGATCCCCATAGAACTTCTCATCATTTCTCCCTTGGTTTCTGGGTTGGCCTTCTTTTAGGCTCTTCATGTGATGGAGATGAGCAGCTGGCTCGGCTTCTCTCTGTCCTCTAAAGGGGAGAGCTCCTGCTACTGCGGTGAGGTGTTTGGAGGTGGGGCAGATGGTGGTGGTGATGGGGGGGAGGGGGGCTGTGGTCATCATCCCTTGGCTGGTATGCCCCTGCGTTCTGATGGCTCCATCTGCTTCATGGGGCCACCCTTCAGGCCGCCTCCTATTGTTTCTCATGGTGCCTCAGGTAGTAGAAGAGCTGGAGCTCTTTCTTCTCTCATGCTAGGTCTTATTGGTTATTTGTTCCACCATCTTGCTATATTTTGCTTCCATAACTGCAATCTGGATGGGGTTTTTTTAACTCGTCGTAACTCATCTTTTAGCTTTCCTATATAGTATGTATCGGTTGTGGTCCGTAATTGGTATAAGTGCACGCTTTGTTTTGTTCTTTGCAAGTTTGTTCTGATCTTGTCAACATAGCTACCCACTTTATGTGTGGTTATGTTTCTTTTCTGTTGTGCAGCATGTTGTGGTATTGGTATCTTTTTGCGTAAACCTCCATTTGATTTGGTCCTTTAGCTCTACACAAACGTATCTTTTAGGTTATATGGATTCAGCTCCTTGCCTTAATGGAAGTGTGTTTTGTGTTTTCTTAAAAATTCATTCTAGATTTCTTAGTGGGACGATTTGTTTATTTTAGTCTTGCGTGGTTCTTTTTTGTGTGGCTATGTTGCCAAGCATGCTACCGAGATTGGATGATCCTTTTGCCCTTCGTGACCCATCTTTTATTTTATAGGGATTCTGGTTCCTGTGTTGATGTGAGTTGTATGTCTTTATTCAAGTTTATGTCAAAAGTCTTTCTTTTCTTCCTTATAAAAAGATTGTCATAGAGGTTTAAGTTGTGTTTCTTGTTATAGGTATTAGGAATTGTGATTCTCACACTTAAAACACCTTTAAGGTTTATTCAATGTTCTGGGATCTGAGGCTCTATGACCCCGTCTTACTTTAGGTTTTTGGTGTTTGAGTTACTGTTGCTATGTTTTGAGAGGATCTTCTTGGAGGACTGTTAAATTGCAATTTGTGCCGCCAGTTTTTTTCCCCATTTTATTCCTTTGGCACCCCTTTTCTCTTATTCCATGGCTTCAAGTTCTTAAATGGTGTCTTTCGTCCTTTCTCTCAGTTTTAATTAGTTCCGTTTACTGTAGATGGGTAAAATTTTCTCTACATAATTTGGAGCTTTGTCTATACATTTGAGAGACATTTTTCTCTCTTCAGTTTTGGGTAGAAATCAGTGGAGAAATGTGTAATTTGGGAGGGATGGAGTGTCTTCCCTGGGGTTCAAACTTCAGCTTTTCAAATTTTGTGTCATTTCTAATTTTTTTCGAGTGTTTTGGGTCCATAAATCAGTCCTTGTCATTTGCTGTCCTATAGAAGTGTTGATAATGATATTTGTATCAATATGATCGTTCCTTATTTGTGGTTATAGATTGGAGATATGGGGGTGCCATGGCCGCCACATCGGCCATCTCAAACCAGGAAGGGAAAGGGCCAAAGCTGGAGGATTTTTTGGGTGGGTATTCTGAGAACGCCAATGAAGAGAACCAAAGCCAGCATCCTGTATCCGACTTCCATGGCATGTACTACCAAAGCTCTGGTGGTCCTGGAATCAATGTCAACTTGCCCCCCTCTCTCAGTCCTGTCGAAAGAGGAACAAAGGAGGACGTCCGCAACTCTTATCATTTCTTCCAAGCTTGCCAGCAGCCTAAGCATTCTTTCCAAGAAAACCCCACCCTCAAGCCTCAATTCCTTGTACCCAACGCGGATCCCAACCCCAACCCCGGTCCTTATTCTATGTATAATGGTGGCATGGATGGCTCAACTTCTATATCGGGGATTAAATCGTGGCTCCGACAAAACCAATATGTTCCAGGGAAACAATTATGCGAGCCGACCGAGTGCAACTTCCAATCCTTGACCCTTTCAATGAGCCCTGTCATGCAATCTGCGTCTAGTGAAATGGTTCCGGTCGGTTCATCCGCTGCTGCTGTTGCTGCTGCTAATGGACCGAAGTTTCCAAATGCGAAGTCCACAACTCGGGAGCCAATTCCACGCAAGTCCATCGAGACCTTTGGGCAAAGAACATCTCAGTATAGGGGAGTAACAAGGTGGGTTTGCAAAGAGGCTTCTTGTATTGAAGAATCTCTTGTGGGCATAAATCACTGGCTGCTATGTTACTAACGCCGTAAATCACTATCGAGTCTTACAGGCATAGATGGACTGGAAGATATGAAGCCCATCTGTGGGACAATAGTTGTAGAAAAGAAGGTCAGACAAGAAAGGGAAGGCAAGGTATGGAAACTGCTTCAACTTCCCAGTTTTCTGTTGAATCAGTATATATATATTTTTTAAAGAGTATTTGAAGAAGTGTTCTAACCACAAGATTATTATGTTCTCTTCTGTTTTGTCTCTGATCCCATATGTTGCTGCCACTGCATTTGAGCAGTTTATTTAGGTAAGGATCCAGATCGCGCTGATGTAAATGTTGTAAGTTGTGTTGAGGTTCTCTTTTGAGTTGCACCATCATGCTTGTGTTGATCTTTTTGGTTTTTATTCTTATGTTTTTTTTAAGGGGGATATGATAAAGAGGAGAAAGCAGCAAGGGCATATGATTTGGCTGCTTTGAAGTACTGGGGTCCAACAACTCATATAAATTTTCCTGTAAGTGGCTTGATCCTACTCTTTTCCAACTTCCCTTCCCTGTGCTCAATGGAATTCTGTTTGTATCACTCTTTGCAACTCTTTTGTTCACTTGTTATGACTTTTACCAGCTGAGCGCTTACGAGAAAGAACTAGAAGAGATGAAGCACATGACTAGACAAGAGTTTGTGGCTCACTTAAGAAGGTTTTCTCTAATTATTGCTATACCTATTAAATCTTCTTTGCTGGAATTTTGGAAAAAAAAAAGGCATTGTTGATCGGTAAATGACCTTGTATCTCTTAAATTTACCAGTTCTTCTATATGATTATTTTCCTGTATTTCTGCTGCTTTACAGGAAAAGTAGTGGATTTTCCAGAGGGGCATCTGTGTACCGGGGGGTGACGAGGTCCTGTCAATCCCAACTTTAATATCAAAGTCCACTTTTTTCCTACTTTGCAGCTTTTGTCATCAACCCTTGGCCATGCTATCAAAGACCCCATTCTCTCTCTCTCTCTCTCTCTCTCTCTCTCTCACTCACTCTCGTTGTTGCGTTTCGTAGGCACCACCAACATGGAAGATGGCAAGCTAGAATAGGGAGGGTAGCGGGGAACAAAGACTTGTATCTTGGAACGTTCAGTAAGTTTTTCTCCGTGCATGCGATTTCGTTATAAAAGTATGATGGGATCATTAGGTACCGTTGACCACCTCTTGAACTTGTCAGTATCGGCAGTGGACCTCAATCAAGAATCAAATAGCTGCTAATTTTGCTCCACAATAAGACGATCTTTTCTTTTTTGCTCCAAAAATATGTAAGCTAACTGGGGCGCTTCTTTTAGTGGTTGTCTATTAGTTTATTCTCCACAGCGGCGCTCAATTGTTTTCTGTGTGAACTATTACCGGATGTGTCATGTGATTGATGTAACCTTGTGTCTTATGGCCATGGATCGCTCGGGAGTTAGCCATATTTCCCTCACAAATACCGCTTGCTCAAGTTGGTGATGAGAGGAAAGAGGGCGAATACTCGAGAACTAGATGAAATACTGGACGATTAATTTGCATTCTCTTAGTGTTTTGGCAATGCATGCTATTTTTTAGCTACTCCCTATTCTTAAGCCATCATTTGATCATGGTGTTTACCTGTTGCAGGCACTCAGGAGGAAGCTGCTGAAGCCTATGATATCGCTGCGATCAAATTCCGCGGCGTGAATGCAGTGACCAACTTCGACATCAGCAAGTACGACGTGAAGCGCATATGCTCCAGCTCCCACCTCATCACTGGTGATCTCGCCAAGCGCTCCCCTGGGGACACCCCATCGCCTTCAGAGCCCATGGAACCTGACCGTCCAACACTGGCCGTCACAAACCCTTCCTCCCGGGACATGGATGAATCGTCCCCCATGATGTGGAGCTCTCATAATAGATCCGATCCTCCTCCAAACCAACCGCCGAACACTGCAGTCCCCTTGGTCTCACCCTTCTTGAGCAACCCAAACGCTTTGGATAACGAGGCTGAGAGCCCGGGGAACTCTTGCACCAACCAGGCTGCGTCTGGGGACTTATCTCAGGCATTCTACTTCCCTCACGGAATGAAGTATGAGGGTGGGGAGCCTGTTAATGGTGGTGGCGAGGCAGGGGGCAACATTGGTTGGATGGTTGCAGCAGCGGCTCGGACGGCCGGGCTGCCGGTGGCTCATCAGCTTCCTGTGTTTGCTCTGTGGAACGAATGACCGACCGAAGTTGGGTATCTGCTGTTTTCTGTTCTGATTAGGCCTTTTCTTAATCTTCGTAGATCATAAATTAGACCATTAAAGTGTACCTCGCTGGTTGTTTTCAACAGTTCTTTACAATTTTGCAGCAACATGTAATGGTTATGGTAGAGCATAGTTGTTACGTTGATGTGTCCTTTATAACTGTAGATGTTCGATTGGTTTCTCTTTGTTTTGAAGGGGTAGATCTCAAAGGTTAATAATCTGTCTGGATGGATGGCGATCATTTTGCTGAAATCTGATTTGTTTGTATTATCTTTATGCACGATGGAGGACTGGATTTCAGTAGGTTTTTCCTCGCTTTATTCTCTAGGGATCTCGGTTGGTGCTGGAGAAATATTTATGAGCATGATGAACGTGTTCAGTGTGAATTTGTATAGTAATTTGTTTTGGTAGGCGTATGATTCAAGTTGCATGTTTGGATGCGGTTCTGTGGGTCGATAGGGTTTGGTTACTCGAAAAAACGATCTAAAGATCTCTTTTCTGGTTCGATGGGATCTCATTAGAGCGTTGGAACGCTGGACGTAAACCAGTTATGCTTGTTAATCCATTCTTCTGCAAGGAAAATCCTTGATTTGTGATATTTGTACGTATTAATGTGGGTACAAGTGTTTCAAAGACGATGCCGTAACTTGAGTGTGTAAGATGTCTTGAGGGATCTGAGTTTAATTTTCAGTCAAGCTAAATAAATAAATAACTAAACGATTAGATGGGACTTCTGTTCTCTAAACTTTCAAAATAAAAATCAAAATTAGAAACTACAACATAAACTTGAATCTAAAGAGATTGAAACTAATTAATGCTTTTGGAGGCTTGTCTCATTAACCTGGCAGCTTGATTTTTTTTTTTTCTTCTTATAATAGATTATGCGATCGCATTAAATTGAGAAACTAATTTTATATCACATTCGAATTTGTTGTGAGACCAAAAACAATCTTAGCGCCTCCTGCCAAACATGTCTTCTGTCACGTGTGATCATCAGAAACTTTGAAATGCGGGATGGCATCCTTAGCCATTTAATCCCTGGAAGTTATCTTGTCAAGATTAAATTATTTGTTTCATAAAATAATTAAATAGAAATATAAATTTTCAATGTATTTAATAATAAAATTTGATTAGGGTTGATAAATTTTTGATATATTCTGTATTCGATTTATATTTTAGCCTATCCTATTGCTTTTTTTTATTTTTTTATAAGCAACCATCACTTCGTAGTGGCTCGCAATAGGACATAAATCTAACACAGTTATATTATAGTGTCTTGTGATGAAAAATTCTTCCGGAAAAAGAAGTCCTCTCTCTGTAATCCCGGCATTAAAACATGGCAATCATCTCTCTTCCGATGCCCTACATATTTGCGATGAATGATACCTCAAGTTTACAATTTTTCTCTCTGTGGAGGAAGCTATTGGGATCTAACTTGCGTGCCTCAAATAATAAACCCCAGACGTCTCTACCTCCATCAATAAATTCTTGTCTTTTCCTAGAATTTTGTCTATATCTACTTATATTTATTCAAATAATGTAATGTTCTTGGCTTTCTTATAAAGTAATATAAACCATCCGTACGGTTGGCAGTTGAGGGTACAACAGCATTAGATTGTTTTCATGGATCCTCTCTTACTTGGATACTTCCGCACACAAAATCTAAAGGACAAGATACCCTCCACTCCTCCTCTGTCCATCAAACGTCCCAGCCTGCAAGCCCCTGTCCTTACTCCATTCATTACTAGCAATGTGAAGGGAAAAATTTTGTCGGTATAGTCCTTGCAACTTTTACTACTTTGTCCCACACAAGGCTTAGCTGCTAGATTCAAAAGATTAGGCTACGCAGCACTTTTTCGCAACTAGATATGCAATTAATTGCATGCATGCAAGATATTTTTGTCTTTTATTTTTTTAAAGAAGGCACATTTTTATTCATGCTAAGTTCCAATAATGCATAGTCCCATCCAGCGGTTTACGGCCATTCTACTCAAAAAATATTCTCCGCCGAGCAAAATTGTCATGATTGTTATAATAGTTTTAATGATCAGCATTGGTTTGATTTATTCGGATTGAGTTTATTTACAGTTACTATTAGTAATTGTTATAGTAATATTTAGCAGAATGATGGCCACTAAGACAAGATTAACAACATCATTTGCTCAAAATATCGTTCATAAATATATCTCATTTTTAGAATTTAATTTTTGAAAGTTCTTTTTATTCAAAGGAATGTTGAAAAATATTGAACAACAGTCCAATACGAAATTTGGATGACGGAGAGTTTGCAACTACATTTGTTTCCGTTGTGCTACTTTTGTTTCTTTTCAAAATTATCCCAGGCAGTGTTTGATCTTTTTTTTTTCCTTCTGAAAATTAAAATAGCAAGTTGTATGCATTATTACTTTAATTTTTGAAATTAAAATGGGAAGTAGCATGCATTTTCTTGTAACTTTTTTTTTGTTTGTTTCAACTGAGTCAGGTGGCCCGGTAGAAAACGAAATGGTATAGCCCTACAAGCGTTATTGGAGAAGGAAGGTCAATGGTAGCCGGCAATAAAGTTTGCATCGCCGTATATAACGTGAGAAAGGTATATATAGTATGTACTTTAGAGTATATAGATCTTGGAATGCGAACCCCATCAAAAAAGCTTTAGGCTCGGGCTAAGAGATTCCCACAGGGAGACTACCAGTGGCTTAGAGTGTCGAGGACAGCGAGGGGAAGCAGAGCAGCAGTTCCAAAGCAAATGGACCACAGTGACAAGCATGCACAAGGCATTGGATTATCCATGACCTTTAATCTCTCTCCTCTCCTGTCCTCCCCTCGCCACCGCCCCATCACCATCTAAAGGTAACGAGTTTTTTTCACGTACTACAGTAGCATGGAGATGGCCCATGCCTTTACCATTTATTCCTTCCCCTTGTCTCTCCAATTCCAACATCCACTCAACCCCACACACCCCGTCCCTTCTCTCGAGGTTTCTCGTTCGCAAGACCACCCCTGGTGTAGAACCAGTATGGCACCATCCCATGGCCCAAGGTCTGCCTTTTTGGACTGACCCTGGGAGGAAAAAGACCAGACTAGGCCCTTCGTCACCCTGTTCAGCTTTAAAAGCAGCTCTTTACTATCTCCACACCCATTTGCATCACTTTCCTTGCTTTTTATCTTCCTCCCTCTCCCTGTTTGCGCCTCGTAACTTGGCGTGGTTGTGGGTCCCAAGTATGAGGAAAGGACGACTTAGGGGAGTAGTCCGAGCTAGTTTAGGGGCGTTTGAAGCCGACCTTAGGCAGTTGGGTGTGCTCTTCTCGGCCCCGTTTGTCCTGAGATCCGGATGCCCATCGACTTGTTATCCGGCCAGCAAAAAGGAAGCAGGATCCTCATGCGATTCGTATTTTGGTAAATGAGTTGGTATATGAGATTAATGCCGTGCTTAGTGTCATTCGTCGCGTAGAAGAAGAGAAGCAAGTGGTTCAACACTTCTCGAGCAAGTCCTGCAGAAGTGCCAGTGCATTATAGAATAACTTTACAAGACATGAATTGTCACGCCCCAAAATCGGATCATGACACGGCCGTGCTATTGCAAACCCTTGCCCGCAATAACACTCAGCCACTTTAAAAACTTTAAATCAATTATGAACAATTTCTTTCTTGAATGTTAACAAATGTTTCATCAATAAAAGATTGATTACAAAGCATCTAAAATAGAAACATTTAATGTGTCATTTTCTTTTTCCCATAATCCTGAAGCATGTCACGCTCCTCGTTCCTAGCATCTTTCTATTCATCTGTAAGAACATAAATAAATGGGTATGAGCTATAAAGCTCAGTAAGTAACCATGCATAATTTTATCTGATCAATCATAATATTTTCTCATACTAGTGCATTAATTTAAGAAACTAACAGTTGGAACAAAGTAAGCATTTCATATAACAAACCAGTCATAAAACTATGCATGTCCATTTATGCAACTTCATAAACATGGCTATGCATTATAAAACTTTTGTCATTATCCCATGCTTTGAAATCTGTACTCGTCATTATTCATGCTTTGAAATCCGTGCTCGTCATTATTCATGCTTTGAAATTCGTACTCGTTATTATTCATGCTTTGAAATTCGTGCTCATCATTATTCATGCTTTGAAATTCGTGCTCATCATTATTCATGCTTTCAAATCCGTGCTCATCATTATTCATGCTTTGAAATCCGTACTCATCATTATTCATACTTTGAAATTCGTGCTCTCAGATGATAGTGCAGCTATGGTCACTATTATTACCCGTGACAGGGCCATAATCTTTACTAACTATTATTCCCCGTTGGCAGGGTCTAAGCCAAGCTACTATAACCCGCTGGCGAGGGCCGTATGCCGAGCTACTGTAACCCGCTGGCGAGGGCCATAATCTTTGCCAACTATTGTTCCCCGTTGGCAGGGTCTAAACCAAGCTACTATAACCCGCTGGCGAGGGCCGTATTCCGAGCTACTGTAACCCGCTGGCGAGGGCCATAATCTTTGCCAACTATTGTTCCCCGTTGGCAGGGTCTAAACCAAGCTACTATAACCCGCTGGCGAGGGCCGTACATAGCAATCTGAGAGTTCTTAAAAACATATCATGCTTTTCATAAATCTTTTCTCATCGGTACATTGGAAAGTGAGTAATGGCATCATGCTGAATAAAATTCATGATCATGCTGAAAACTTTATTTTTCTTTCCATGCATCTTTCTACCTCATCATAATAATGTGTAAATAATATAATAATCATTATGGATGCTATTTATCCAAAATCATGCAATCATTTGCTAACACATGTTGGATCCTAATTTTGTGAAAATATAAATAATCATATACAATTTCATAATCAAATAGTCACAAGTATTTGATAAAACATAAGATTATATCCGGGTTACTTATATTTTCCACAATTCATATACACAATTCCAATTCTATAAATAATACTTTTTCACCATATAAAACGTGATACATGATCCATAATAAGATTAAGACATGTTACTTACCTTAATTTGCTCACCCAAATGCCAATTCTCCAATACCTAGCAAGATCATTAAATTACATGTCACTTGCACATTTAATCTTTATTCATTTATAATTTTAAAGTCATTTACAACCCATCCATAGGGCTCAATTTCATTTTCGGGTCCATAGCCTAATTCAATTTCTGATTCAGGCCCATGACTCAATTTAATTTCTGGTTCTGGTCTGGGTTAGCTTCTAGTTCAGACTTGATTCAACCTCTGATTCAGGTCTGATTTAGCTTCTGGCTCAGTTAATTCTGGGTTTAAGAATATTGGGCTCAGACGAGGGCCTAGTCCGGCCTCAGGCCTTTAAAGCCTTGTTCATTTGAAGCCCACTGCCGAAATCAAGCCCAATTCGGCCCATAGCACTTTTTTTTTATTATATATATATTTCCCTTCTTTTCTTCTTTTTCTTTTCTTTTCCTCTTTTTTTTTTTTTCTTTTCTTCTTTCTCCTCCCTTTCCGAACATTCTTCTCCTTCTTTCCTCTTCTCGTCCCGATCTCCTCCCCTCCTCTTCTCCTCTCCTCCCATGAGGCAAGGAGGTTCGCAGGAGTGCTCGAGAGAAGGCCGGCCCGAAGCCGGCGGCACTGCGGCCAACCAGCGGCGCCTGCGGCGGCCGTGGTCTGGCCGGCAGCAGCCGCAACCCGGCTGGCCGCTCCTTTCCTCCATCTTCGGTGGGGGAAGATGGAAGCTCGAGCACCGTCGAGAGCAAGGAGGGCCTCGGATCACCCCGATCTATCCTCTCCAAGGTCTTCGGCTACCTAATCTAGGGCCACCATCATCGGACTCTCTCTCTTCTTCTCATCCTTGACCTCTCCTCTTCCCCTCCTTCCTCGGCGGAAGAAATGAAGCTTGAGGTTACCTACCGAGATGAAAGGGAAGAGCAAGGGCCTCCACAGTGGTTTAAGGATGTATTACGGCCGGATCCATGGAATGCTAGATGACGGTCGAACTAAAAATGTGAAGGAGATGATCGGGAGGAGGAGGGTCTTCGGCTGTCAACAGCTGTGGTCACAACCGTGGCCGATCGTGCCAACGCCGACTCAGCGGCCGAACACCACAAGTTGAGTCTTCCCCCTCCCTTCTCTTCTTCCATTTCTCTTTTGTTTTATTTCCTTCTACCTCTGTTTTATCTCATGGCTAGATTAGATCTAAGCTAAACAGGATACAAATCATGAAGGGGAGAAGGGTTTAAGGGTTTACCTTGCTCCGAGGAGGAGCCGAGCAGCTCTTCCGGTAGCTTGATCGCTTCCCCCGGTGCCTCAGCCTCCTACTCCGAAGGCGTCGCTCCCGATCCGATTCCTTGCACAGAAGGAGAAGGGCATGAGAAGGAGTGAGAGAAGAATCCTTGGGTTCTTATAGGCTCAGCGGGGAGGGAGAAGTGGTAGTGATCGTGGCTGTCAGGCGGTTATAACCGCCTCAACAGTTGCCGATCTCCACCGCTATTCCTCCCAAGTCTCCAGATGGGCCGAGATTTACATTCTTCCCCCCTTAAAAGAAATTTCGTCCTCGAAATTTTACATACTTTAATTCTTAAACAATTGAAGATATTTAGTCTTTTATCTAATATTCTACTAGACTTCTGCTGCGCAACTCTGATTGAGCCCAACATGTCTAAGGCTCAGTCTCAATTTGTATTGACTCTAACTTTCTCATTTAAGTGAAAAGATTCTTAAACATAACATCCATGAGAATAGCTTTCTTAATGGAGACGACATCACATAAAGACTGGTTCAAGCATTATAGAGAGTTAGAAACCCAAAAGATACAAAGGGGTCGGATGATTTACAATCAATTGACACATAGCCTTCATGGAATTATCTAGAATGATACTTGTCACTATTTGGTCACAAGCATTCTACTAAATCAATGCAAAAGCTGAGCTCCCAATTCAGTAGGTTCCGAGTCGTTCTTCTTTTTATTTGGACAGTCCCGTGCCAAATGTCCATGTTGACCACAAATGAAGCAGACTCCCATCTTCTTAAAACAAGGCCCCCCATGAGTCTTGCCACAGTAGGTACAGACCTCAAACCTCTTCTTCTTATTTGTACTACTTTCAAGGTTCTGTGGCCTGTCACTCAGACTTTCTGTCATCTTGGGTCTCTTCTGGTCACTTCTTTCTTTTTCTGATCTCTTCAATTCGGCTTCTAATTTTAGAGCCTTTTCCAATACATCCTGGTAACTAGTGAAAAGCAGAACAGCCAACCTAGACCTGATCCCATATCTCAGGCCTTGTTCAAACCTATTAGCTTTACTTATCTCTTCCTCCATGAACTGAGGACAAAACCTGCCCAATTCATTAAACTTGCTGGCATATTCCAATACTGTCATATTCTCGGTCTGTTTCAGGGTCAAGAATTCGTTCTGCTTCACCAATCTCACTGACTGAGGAAAGTATTGGTTGTAAAATTTACCTTTAAATTCCTCCCATGTCAGTTGTTCGCCATTTCCTTGAACAGCAGCCTTCATAGCTATCCACCAGAACTTAGCATTTCCTTTGAGCATAGGAACCGCCAATTTGACCTTGACCTCCTCGGGAAATTGTAGGGCATCATACATCTCCTCTATCTCCTAAATCCAAGCCTCCGCAGCCAAGTAATCAGCACCTCCCTCAAACATTGGAGGGTGCAGCCTCCGAAATTTCTCATAATAGGTATCGGTAGACGACACAGGTCGGAAGGAGAGTTGCGTCTACTGCTGCTGCTGAAGAAGCTGTGCCACCACTTGGCATACCCCAGCCAGATCTGCCTGAGTAGCTACAACATTTGAGGGTGGCCTAGCTGGCATGTTGGTAGCTTCTTGGGTTGATGCTTTCACTCCTTTCCTTTTATAGTTAGCCAAAACTTCATTCTCGCTATCACTCATCGTCACCTATCAAAATATAGTATTAATCATTATCCATTTCATCACATTATATATATATATATATATATATATATATATATATATATATATATATATATATATATATGTATTATATATATAGAAATTTTCTCTTATTATTATTATTGCTATTATTTTTATTTATTTAATATTTAAAATGTCATTATTGTTCTTATTGTGACTCCAATCATGTGAAAGCTAACTTAGCTATCCATTCCCATGATTAATTTTAAAAGTTTTTAAATCATGGTTAAAATTATTGCTCTGATACCACTTAATGTCACGCCCCGAAATCGGATCATGACACGGCCGTGCTATTGCGAACCCTTGCCCGCAATAACACGCAGCCACTTTAAAAACTTTAAATCAATTATGAACAATTTCTTTCTTGAATGTTAACAAATGTTTCATCAATAAAAGATTGATTACAAAGCATCTAAAATAGAAACATTTAATGCGTCATTTTCTTTTCCCCATAACCCTGAAACATGTCACGCTCCTCGTTCCTAGCATCTCCTATTCATCTGTAAGAACATAAATAAATGGGTATGAGCTATAAAGCTCAGTAAGTAACCATGCATAATCTTATCTGATCAATCATAATATTTTCTCATACTAGTGCATTAATTTAAGAAACTAACAGTTGTAACAAAGTAAGCATTTCATATAACAAACCAGTCATAAAACTATGCATGTCCATTTATGCAACTTCATAAACATGGCTATGCATTATAAAACTTTTGTCATTATCCCATGCTTTGAAATCTGTACTCGTCATTATTCATGCTTTGAAATCCGTGCTCGTCATTATTCATGCTTTGAAATTCGTACTCGTCATTATTCATACTTTGAAATTCGTGCTCATCATTATTCATGCTTTGAAATTCGTGCTCATCATTATTCATGCTTTCAAATCCGTACTCATCATTATTCATGCTTTCAAATCCGTACTCATCATTATTCATGCTTTGAAATCCGTACTCATCATTATTCATACTTTGAAATTCGTGCTCTCAGATGATAGTGCAGCTATGGTCACTATTATTACCCGTGACAGGGCCATAATCTTTACCAACTATTATTTCCCGTTGGCAGGGTCTAAGCCAAGCTACTATAACCCGCTGGCGAGGGCCGTATGCCGAGCTACTGTAACCTGCTGGCGAGGGCCCTAATCTTTGCCAACTATTGTTCCCCATTGGCAGGGTCTAAACCAAGCTACTATAACCCGCTGGCGAGGGCCGTATGCCGAGCTACTGTAACCCGCTGGCGAGGGCCATAATCTTTGCCAACTATTGTTCCCCGTTGGCAGGGTCTAAACCAAGCTACTATAACCCGCTGGCGAGGGCCGTACATAGTGATCTGAGAGTTCTTAAAAACATATCATGCTTTTCATAAATTTTTTCTCATCGGTACATTGGAAAGTGGCCCACTTAGGTTAGGGGGGCATTGTCCCTTAGTTCTTACCAACCTCACTTAGGTAGCTTATTATCACTTTTCATAAAGTGATGGTAAACCAACTGGTTATGCCTTGACGACTGATGCATCCGGCTCTCGATCTAGAGCTACTGGTTCAACAACTGCTATTGGCGGTTGTAGTGGTGCTTCAATAACTTCGTCAATAGCATAGCCTATATCAAAAGCGTCATCGACTGCTGGTGTGGGTTTACTGGTCTTGGCTATGCTTATACCTTGGCTTCTATAGGATCTGTACTTTGATATGCTACTGTTGGTACTCGTACTGTCACCCTCGTATCTGCTGGATATGGATAAAAATCTTTGGTCTATACTGGTTATGCTTAAGGAACTGTAACGTCGTCAACTGGTTCTTCGTGGCATCATGCTGAATAAAATTCATGATCATGCTGAAAACTTTATTTTTCTTTCCATGCATCTTTCTACCTCATCATAATAATGTGTAAATAATATAATAATCATTATGGATGCTATTTATCCAAAATCATGCAATCATTTGCTAACACATGTTGGATCCTAATTTTGTGAAAATATAAATAATCATATACAATTTCATAATCAAATAGTCACAAGTATTTGATAAAACATAAGATTATATCCGGGTTACTTATATTTTCCACAATTCATATACACAATTCCAATTCTATAAATAATACTTTTTCACCATATAAAACGTGATACATGATCCATAATAAGATTAAGACATGTTACTTACCTTAATTTGCTCACCCAAATGCCAATTCTCCAATACCTAGCAAGATCATTAAATTACATGTCACTTGCACATTTAATCTTTATTCATTTATAATCTTAAAGTCATTTACAACCCATCCATAGGGCTCAATTTCATTTTCGGGTCCATAGCCTAATTCAATTTCTGATTCAGGCCCATGACTCAATTTAATTTCTGGTTCTGGTCTGGGTCAGCTTCTAGTTCAGACTTGATTTAACCTCTGATTCAGGTCTGATTCAGCTTCTGGCTCAGTTAATTCTGAGTTTAAGAATATTGGGCTCAGACGAGGGCCTAGTCCGGCCTCAGGCCTTTAAAGCCTTGTTCATTTGAAGCCCACCGCCGAAATCAAGCCCAATTCGGCCCATAGCACTTTTTTTTTATTATTATATATATATTTCCCTTCTTTTCTTCTTTTTCTTTTCTTTTCCTCTTTTTTTTTCTTTTTCTTTTCTTCTTTCTCCTCCCTTCCCGAACATTCTTCTCCTTCTTTCCTCTTCTCGTCCCGATCTCCTCCCCTCCTCTTCTCCTCTCCTCCCATGAGGCAAGGAGGTTCGCAGGAGTGCTCGGGAGAAGGCCGGCCCGAAGCCGGCGGCGCTGCAGCCAACCAGCGGCGCCTGCGGCGGCCGTGGTCTGGCCGGCAGCAGCCGCAGCCCAGCTGGCCGCTCCTTTCCTCCATCTCCGGTGGGGGAAGATGGAAGCTCGAGCACCGTCGAGAGCAAGGAGGGCCTCGGATCACCCCGATCTATCCTCTCCAAGGTCTTCGGCTACCTAATCTAGGGCCACCATCATCAGACTCTCTCTCTTCTTCTCATCCTTGACCTCTTCTCTTCCCCTCCTTCCTCGGCGGAAGAAATGAAGCTTGAGGTTACCTACCGAGATGAAAGGGAAGAGCAAGGGCCCCCACAGTGTTTAAGGATGTATTACGGCCGGATCCATGGAATGCTAGATTACGGTCGAACTAAAAATGTGAAGGAGATGATCGGGAGGAGGAGGGTCTTCGGCTGTCAACAGCCGTGGTCACAACCGTGGCCGATCGTGCCAACGCCGACTCAGCGGCCGAACACCACAAGTTGAGTCTTCCCCCTCCCTTCTCTTCTTCCATTTCTCTTTTGTTTTATTTCCTTCTACCTCTGTTTTTATCTCATGGCTAGATTAGATCTAAGCTAAACAGGATACAAATCATGAAGGGGAGAAGGGTTTAAGGGTTTACCTTGCTCCGAGGAGGAGCCGAGCAGCTCTTCCGGTAGCTTGATTGCTTCCCCCGGTGCCTCAGCCTCCTACTCCGATGGAGTCGCTCCCGATCCGATTCCTTGCACAGAAGGAGAAGGGAATGAGAAGGAGTGAGAGAAGAATCCTTGGGTTCTTATAGGCTCGGCGGGGAGGGAGAAGTGGTGGTGATCGTGGCTGTCAGGCGGTTATAACCGCCTCAACAGTTGCCGATCTCCACCGCTATTCCTCCCAAGTCTCCAGATGGGTCGGGATTTACATGAATCACTTCAGATGTCCATGGGTTCGGTGGACCCAAGTGTAAAGTGAATGCGGGTGGAAACGGGCTCAGTTGGCTCCACAACAACAATATGCTGCATTCTATTAAGACATGCCTGAATGATTAATAACCTTTTCTTTTCCATGGTCATATTACTCTTTGAATTATATATTCGACGTAAATATTAAAAAAATGGAAAATCAATAACTAATTATGTGACAAAATAATCATGAGCAAAATCCGAAGGGAAAATTTATAAGCAAGGAACTGAAAAAAAAGAGAACTTAGATCAAAGGTGTGCTAGGCACTGCTCTAAAAGTATTGTTGTCCCTCTCATGTGAGGTAGAAAGCTCCAACGTACGCTTCCAGAGTTCAACTGGCTCCCAGCTCAGCCCCACTCTCTTTTAGCACCGCATGAGCAAATGCAAGGTTCGAACTAATCGACTTGTTTAGTTGCCTGAAATGAATATTTTTAAAAATATATAAAATATGACAGAAATAATAGTAGAAGTAATTGAAAGCATAAACGACGAGTTTGAAGAGTAAAAAGAGAATAGAAGAAGATGGCAATCGCAGGCCCTAGGCTGCAATTATCTTACCCAGCCTCAGACATGGATGGCGATCGCATGTAGCGCTGAGCGCTTTCCAGTCAAGCTAAGTTGACGGTGTGTATTTTTTTTTTTTTATACTAAAACGGAGATATCATACATAATGTGTATGAATACATTAAAAAGATTCAAAAAATAATACATCATGAAAAGCACTAGGCAACTTCGCCTCGTCCATCCATAGGCGATCCTTAGAGTGGTCGGCAACAAATAAAGCCACACAATCCGCGGCCCCATTGACCTTCCTGAACGCATGCCTCGCCGAGTTGACCTTGTGTCTGTATATTTAGTAGCTCAAAAGTGTATGTATCTTACCAAAGCTTGTCAATCGAAGAAGTGTTAAATACAAATATGTTTATATCAACGTTTCAATATTGGGACAGAGGGTATGTTTGGTTGAGGAGAGTTTGAAATGGAAATGAGATTGAGTGACTCTCATTTTAGTTGCTTGGGTAGAGAAAGTTCTATTACCATTTCAATTTTAAAAGAAAATAGACATATGCTCAAATCTTTTCAAACTCAATTCCTACTTTTTTTTTTTTTTTTTTTTTTTAGTATTCAAATTTTATTTCAATTTCTATCACAAACCAAACACGCGAGGAAATATTGACATTCTGATTTTTATTCCAATTTCGATTTTAATAACGAACCAAACGTGCCCTAAATTCTATCAATTAAGAAGCAGATGCTTAGGTGATTGGGCTTTTCCAAATAAAAAAAAATAAAATAGTTAAATATTGTCTAAAAGTTTCTTAGGAAGTTCAAAAATTAAAGCTATTCGTCGCCACTTGATCATGGTTGGTGTTCCAGATTTCCTTGCTTCCAATCGACGCCAAGAGACCTTCGTCCGCCGTCGTTGGCCAATCCTCAAAAGTTGGCGAAGATGCCGCCAAGAGACCTGACGCCCCCCTCCGCCATCAATCATTTTGGAACCAATGGCGAAGCCTCCTCTTCCTTCATCCCAGGTAGAGCCTCCGTGTGCTCCAAGTAAAGGCCTTGGTCTCGAAAAATCAAAAGAAAAAAAAAAGGAAAAAAAAAAATTCATGCTGGCTCTTTGTTTTTTGTTTTTTGTTTTTGTTTTTCCCCTGGTTGTTGTTGATGCGGTTTTCTTTTTCTTTTTCTTTTTTTCTTTTGTGGTTATAGAGGCTGGGTCTTTTTGTTGACTGAAAATATATCAACATTAGGGTTTACGTGGGCCAAAATTGTCTTGTACTATATCCATGAAATTTATTCGGCTTAGGTAGAATTTTGACTCACTCTAACGACTTTGAATGACATAACTAGTCGAAGAAAGCGGAACATTGGCTTATCGGGAGAAGATGACATTCCCACTTACCGTGTTATAGTCATCATAATGGCCATTATGGTAGTCTCAAGCCTGCAAAGAAAATGAAAAAAATATAGTCCTTTTTCTTTTATTTTAAATATGGAATCATTAAATTAAAAATAATTATCAAAAAATCGTGAGGAAACAAGTCGGCATTCCAGAAGGAAACATCATAAAGGAAGGAAGACGGCACCAAACAAATGGATTCAAGGCATCCATTCACTAATCTGACTGTCCAACGCTGTGGTCTTGACTTCCAATCGCTGCTTCATTTTTTGGGTGGACAGCCAAGTTGAAGGTATATATTGTCCAGGCTTGGGTTCCGTGAGCAATGACTTTGTTACATACTTTAGCTCTATTTGATAATTCCTATATCCATTGTTAGAGAAATTTGTATTAAAATTATTATTATTACTATTATTTGGCCTAGTTAATTTCAAAATAGACTGTTTGTGGAAGAGAGATGAGCCATTCCAACAGAACTGCAATTGAGTCGTTTTTTCATAAAACGACTCTCTACGTCTGTGAACGTTTCAGGATTTTGGGTCCAGACTATTACTCATGAGGGGTTCATCAGCCTTTGGATCTCTGAGTGGAGTATCTGGACTTTACAACCATACCAGTTGGGCGAAAAATAATAACTAGAAAGAAAGAAAGAAAAAGATCTATGTATCTAAACAGACCATGATTTGCCAGAGAGTACCCAAGATCATGATAATCCAATGCCTCATATATCATGCTCTGATGATCTTGGAAGTTGGAACAAACCAAAGCTACATACACTTGATGTTGGTGGACCAGGGAAAGTTGTATTGGCATCGAAGCTGTTTGTCTCTGATCGTTCGGCGGACTAATCACACTATGATTGGTTTATTATTCACATATAATCACCAAATGAAATGCAATGAAGTCTACGGGCCATGCTTGAGGTGTGATCACATCGAGTTTGTTCGAACTTGGTTTTGCCCAGCTTAGTTTGAAACTGAAATATAAGTGCCCTTGGCCTATCTTTAAAGAAAATGCCTAGGTCGTTATATATATATATATATATATATATATATATATATATATATATATATATATATATATATATAATAATGATACTAACTGGCTGAGGTTATATTAAATAATGAGGGACTACTTCGGCCACCACTTGGTATAGCCTCCAATGTCCATGGGACGTTCTGATTCTCCGATGCATTGTCTTCCATGAGATGAGACCCATAGTTATGAGATGGGCATGGTGAGATTGAGATTGGCAAAGAGAAATTGTGGTCAATTGGACCCAAATTCGAAATAAAATTGGGTTGAAAATTAAGTTGGTTGGGCTAGGTAGGAGATTAGTCTGTACCCAACATTAAGATGGTTTCTCAAAACCCAACTTGACCTTTAACTTGATCCCCTCAATCCAAACCCGACACAACATTTCTTTGAGCTAGGTTAGAATCAGTTGGTTCAGGTGGGGTCAAGTTAGGTTGATTTGGACCAAGTTGACTAGATTAGAGCAGTCAAGATACTCGAGAGTGCCATATGAATGATATCTAAAAGTAAAACAAAAACAAAATAGGAATAGTATAATATAATCTCAATTTCATATAGTTAAACGAAGACAATGAGATTTTGCAAAATGAGTATTTGAGTTTAGGTTCGAATTGGATCGGGTTATCAAAATATCTTAGCCCAATCCTAACCCGAATTTCAGTCAGGCCGGATTCTTAACCCAAATCCAACTTAAGCCGTGCCTAAAACAACCCAAGCCTACTCGATCCTTAGATTGGGTCCGGGTTGACGTGCCCAATTCCCACTCCGAGTAAAATCCAATTGTGCCCATCTCAAAAAGATTAGGCCCATCCCACAATCCAAGTGGCTGGAAGCCCAAAGCAACCCCATCCATCATAAGCCCAACTGATCTTAGCCCAAGGTTTCCATCTCAACCCAACTCAAAGCTAAGCGCCTCTATCCATAGCATGAACTCTATCTTGACTAGAGTGCAGACTTCCAAATTAAAATTTCAGGAGATAAAAACCAATCTCACTCAACCCAAATTATTTGAATTGAAAATTTCAAACTTGGGTCAGGTTGATTTGGTTTTCGCATGGCAAGGTTCACTATCCAAGCTAGTCATCCATGATTTGGGTGTTTTATTGGCTGCATCATGTCGGGTTTGATCTCGGCTAGCTGATCTAAATTCCCTCCTATCGGTCTAATCTCAAAACCAGAATGTTCCAATCTGCAGATCTTCTGGCCAATCTCGCTGATGTGCTTCTGGAAATAGAAGTTCAGACATATGACTCCCCACATCCACTTGTAACATTTTTCTCTCCTTTCTTCCGGGTAACCCCCTGCTGTTACACCAAAAACAAGATGCCCAAATGTGATTCTTGGGTATGGACTTGAGGCCGGCTGACCTAACCTGGCCCATTATCACTTGGTAACCATTTGCAACAAAGTTGTTCTCCCAATATCCCAAACTCAGAAGTTAATAACTTGCAATCTTGCATCGAATTAGAGCTGATCATGGATCGGACTTGTGTATAGAAAATATCAAATTTTAAATAAGCCCGATCCGAAATTCAACTATAACTGAAAATAGTTTAGGCTCTAGCCTTGCAGCCTTTTGTTAGGTATGAAACCCACCATAGCTATAAATTCACAAACGACTGCTATACACATCATTGGGACTAAAATGAGCACTACAGTCAATAGAATATATTACTACTTTTCTCTTGCCACATGTCGCATGCATGCTTGCATTTTTATATAATTTTCCTCCAATTTTTAATAATATCTTTTTTTAATAAATTTTCTCAGAAAGGTAACCAGTGAGACAGTCCCACATCCACCAGCATTGTTGCACCTAAATTCCTTGCATCATAAGACCACATGGGCACACCATAGATGGGGTCCAATGTCTTTCTGGCGGAGACATGGCTGGCTTTGGACCAGATTCACCTCCCCCGCTCTCTCCTTGGATGCCATATTCGTAAGCATCTTTTGGTGGCCAAGGTGCACCTAAACTGAGCAATATAGGCTTGTGAATGTAGAAAGGCATGCTATCTGAAGTAAGTCGATAATGTAAACCTAAGAACAAACACCAAATATATAAATAAAAAAAATATTCGCAAAAATTTGCAAGAAGAAAAAGCTAGTGGAAATAAATCTATCCAAAAAAATAAAAGATAAAATGAAGAATTCGATTCCTCTCGCAAAGATGCCTCATTAAAGAAGCTCCATATGTAGGAAAAAAAATTTCTCGAACTCTTTACGTGACTCTCTCTCTCTCTCTCTCTCTCTATATTTGTAAAACTATACTTTTTTTTCTCTACTACATCATAAAAACATCGCCATCCCACTCCAACGGAAAAAAAAAAAAATCAAATATATTAAACTTAAGGCTCTACCTAACTAAAGTGCATTTGCACTAAAAGACAAACGATTCTAATTAGTATGAAAGTAGAAAATAAAGATAAACTAGAAATAGAATCTTAGTATAAATAAGACAAGCAATGAACTTCCAATACTTCCCATCATTGTGAGGTCCATGCCAATAACATTGGACTTGATGTTGTGAAACGCCACAATAACCTTTGCCATTTTTTTTGCACAGTAACAACAACATATAGTAACTTGTCGAACCAATAATTGAATAACGGAACTCTTTTATTGGCTTGAACGATAATTTCTTCATTGGCTCGTGCTTTTTGATACGTTTGTCAAAGTTGATGATGTCTTCTAGTACTTCTTTTTAGTATTGACTTTAGGTCGAGATTTTGTTGATCATCCAATTTATACCTTCGAACATCAAGTTGATTGCTACAACCATTGCTTACCAAAGCATTGGCCATTATCTGCACACTTGTAAAATCAGCATAAAACTTTAGGTATATTCATATACCTCCATTTGAGTAGCTTCAAGTATCTGTATATAGAATAAAATTGGTTTAAAGATGAAAAAAATTTGAAGAAACTTCAAAGTTTAAGTCGTTGGAAGACTCTATGCATGATGATTTGATTCCTTACGTAGAATAAGCTATATGTAGGTTAACTCTACATATCGTTCCCAGTTAGGGCCGGCAAAATATGACTCGACTCGTCAACTCGAGTCATGCTCGGCCTACTATAAGTAAGTTTTGATTTGGGCCAAATTGGTTTAGGTCATAAATAGGTTGACCCATTTAATCTGTTTAACATTCAGCTTGGGTTTAGGTTTCAAACATCCGATGATCTATTTAACGTGTTTCTTTAACATTTAGCTTGGGTTTAGGTTTAAAAATCTACCTAACATATTTAACCTAACTCGATCTGTTTAATAAATGGATTATGTAGGTCGGATTGGATTATCTATTTAATAAATAATTTTGGTTCAAATTTAAATTTTTGATTTATTAAAATAAGTTGGTTGGATCCAACTTGCATCCAAACTAACTCCATCCGACCTAAGCCGATCCGATTGCAACCATACTCCCAATGTTGCTTGATGATGCAAGGAGGACCGGTAGTTGGCAGCCAATGGTTGGTATGCTCCTCCTGCTTTGACAGCATGGTAGGTCCAGGCTTCGGCTGGTGGGTGATTCAGGCGTGATTCAACCGAAGCTTGTTGTGCTTGCAAGGAAGTACAATTGAGGTCTTATTCTTCGAGGATGCTTAGCCATACTTGGGTACAATTATGACTTGATTTTGTGATAATTTAACATAGCTAGATTAATTTTATTAACATGGTCACATGATTCACCACTTAATTTCATAAAAAGAATAAAAAGCATCAACAGATGTCCACCCAACCAGCCTGTTGCTGACCCCTCCCTCTCCAACCATCGTTAGTTTTTTTATCTGGTTTAAAAGAAGGCCACGTCTCAACAGCTACTGCAATTTGCATCATTCAACGCTTCGTTGCTTTGTTCGTCCAAGCAAAGTTATTTGTAAAACGATACCACCATTTCTTTTTACTAACTATTATTTCCACTCTAGTGGCAAAATAATGATCCACATGGCAATCACTATTAGTACTCTGTGTCCTCCGCTGCAGTAAATATCCTCGGCTTGCGACCATTAATACAATCAATCACCGTCTTGGATCCACTAACGACAAGAATCTTAGTTGGATTTATACATCAAAAGCACCCCACCATCAATAATGGGATAGCTGATATTTTTAATAATGATTTGACATCAAATGAAATCGGAGAAATACGGGGTCCACTTTTTTCCTTTTTTTTTTTTGTGTGTTAAAAAGGTGGTCCAGTCTTTGGTGATAACGTTTTGATAGGGTGAGTCGTGACCGCGATGTACCTGTCTCTATTGATCGGCCAGGCTGGGTGGTGCCGGCGAGCTCACCGGGGCCCGGCACGCTAAGCTCCAAATTGGCCCCTTCTAGGGCACGAGCAAGTCTTCCATCAAGCCAAAAGCAACAATAGCCATTGGTTTCCACTAAAAAATTCCCCTTGTGCTTTTTTTTGCTGAGGCTATTAGCTCTTCGTATCTCGTGAGAGATTTTTCATGTCCCTAGTATTGATGGTACCGTTCTTATTTTTGTTATCTGGCATCAGTTTTTTTATGAACAAAACGATGACATATTCAGACCACACGATGGTCTCAGTTATTTGTTGCACTCGGACCGCATGAGAGGAGTGGAGGGTTAGCTGAGCACGGGCTTTGAAAGGCTGATGAGAAGTTACTCATTAGTGACTTGCGTATGCTTAACCTCCGTTCTGTGTCTTTTAATTATCACCCATGAATTTGGACTGGAATTTGTGGTTTAGTGAAGAAGGTTCGCAGTGGGATCGGTTGTGTGGTTTAGTTGTTTCTTTTGGGGATACAAGTCTGGCTACGATTGCAGCTTTCAGTGAAAAAATTTTAGCTGGTTATCAAGTGATGTTAGACTTGCTCTATCACCAGCAATAGACCTTCTAAGGTGTGATAAAGCGAGTCCTTTGTGCTATGGGTGCAGGAGATGAACCTAAATTTTGACCGATGGGTGCATGGAGTATTGCACGTTTATAAATGAAATAATCAATTCGGAGCATATGCATGACAACCATTTTAAACAATCATTTCATAGTTTGACAAGGTAAGGATGACACCTTTGGGCCCAATCATATGTTTGCTCAACCAAATATTATGTAATCATCAAAGAAGCCAATAGAGGAGCTAGTTATTAAATTAAACGTTAAAATAGTATTTAATTTCTAATCGCTTCGAGTCAGAAGCCTATGGATCAGAGTTTTTTTTTTTTCCTTCCTTTTTTTCAGATATTTTTTTGAATAGAAAGCAAAGGAGACCATCCCAGTTCCAAGGACTTGAGGATGAATTATATAAACTCAAAACCTAAACCTCTATTTATTACACTAAAATGTATGAGCATTGAAGTAATGTCTCATTCACTCTAATAAGAAATTTACTCATTTTAAGGAAATGGCCAATGCAAGATTTAGTCACTGCACATAAGATGCGAAGATGTTAATGTTGCCAACTAAACTTACACCATTCGGTTGGCAGTGCCACCCATCTCTTATTAAGCAGAAGTCCTAAGGATTCCATCCTATTGATGACCCACCTGCCACATTTCTCAAAAAGAGAAAAACGCTCGAAGAGTAATAAAAAAAATCTCAATTATTTTGCATCAAGCCAATTTCCATTACTTCTTTTTATTTTTACTGTGACTTTGAATGAGTGTGCAATTATTGGGCTTGCTGCTTTCCATGCATTCTCTGCAACGACCTCACTTACGGAGACTTATATAAAGGTGCCACCACGTTCTATGAAATCTCACCAAGCGAGACCCGCTTCCCTCAAGGAGGTCTTCTTCGCAAGAACTTCATTCTAGAGATGGCTACTGTTTGCAGAAATAAGATGTAGGATGTGAGATTGGAAGAGAAATGGGTAGAAGACCTTGTTGCTCCAAGGTAGGACTCAATCGAGGAGCATGGTCTGCTTGCGAGGATAGGATCCTCGTCGATTACATTAAAGCCCATGGCGAAGGCAAATGGAGAGACCTCCCAAAGAGAGCAGGTGAGGAGACTAAACCATATGGCTCTTCCGCAGCACTCTGAAGGAACATTGATTCGTTCAGCAGAATTTCCCTTAACATTTTGTTACCTTGGTGTTTTCGCTTACGATGATTTGCTTTCGATGAACGTGTCCCGCATCACTTCGACATTGTTCGATTTGTTTATCGTGATGACGCTTTTCTGTCTTTAAACTAATGGATTCGCAGGGTTGAAACGTTGCGGTAAGAGTTGCCGGCTCCGATGGTTGAACTACTTGAGGCCTGACATCAAGAGAGGCAATATTTCCCATGAGGAGGAGGATCTCATCATCAGACTTCATAAACTCCTTGGCAACCGGTAGAGATCGAAAAATAGAATGCCTGCATTGGTTCGATTTGTGATCGATTCATATTCTTCTTTCCCAATATAATTATTTTAATCTTTGCAGATGGTCGCTCATAGCAGGAAGATTGCCCGGCCGAACAGACAATGAGATAAAGAATTATTGGAACACTAAGCTCTGCAAGGAGGTGGAGGCGATCCCCAAACAATTAGATGCGGAGAAAGCTCCTAGTAAATTAAAACAGAGGAAGGCAATGGCGATTCTAGAGACAGAGGCACCTAAAGAAGCAGAGGAGCAATCTCATCCTGTTATTCGAACCAAGGCCGTGAGGTGCACCAAGGTATACATTCCACAAGATCAAGATGATAGGATGGCCGGCCGAAACCCGGAGCCTCGTACCAATGAGCAAGCGCCGGCACCAATTCTTGAAGACGTTGACCCCTCGAACTTTTTTGCGGACTTTGACATGCAAGAGCTCTGGTTGGAAGTTCAAGGTGACGATCTCTCGCAAGTTTGCATCAACGAACCCCGAGACGATGGCGAGGGAGTTCATGGCCTAGAAGGAAGCGACAAGATGCTGTCACCCTGCTACGACCATCCACGTCATTTTCGTGGAGCCATGCTGGAGGAATGGAGGGGTGGTGATGCTCTTCAGCCCAATCTAGCCTCGGAGCTTAATGCCTTGGCTTCTTTATTAGACCTTGAAGAGTAATTAATGGCAATAAAAGCACTGAAACATATAGCCTTCTTTTCTTATTTTCCCTTGAGGCCGTCTTCCATGTCCCTTCCATGACCCCCTAGCTTGTATCTTTCCATTTTGTCCGATGAAATGGAGGTCACCTGACACCGTTTTCCTTGAGACAAAATGCATAAATAAATAAAGAGGCGTTCCCGTCTATCTTACTAGAGAAGCAAAGAAGGATGTCTATTTTAATATAGGAGTAAATATTTTCATGTCAATACAGTTTAACGTTGAGGGTGCGGACTAGTACGGTCAATGAAATCTTTGGATGTTGGTATCAAGAAATTTTTTTCTTTTTTTTTTGTTTGATGGACATGAAAGAAGCCTCAGGCTTCCACCAATTTTTTTATTAAGTGAAACAGTGTCATTGCATAAGAAGCGGGGAAGTTACAAGTCTTCTACTCAGCTCCTGGTGATCTTTCTCTGTTTTCCGCTTACACAGGCAACCCCAGGACCGGAATGTTTAGGTAGCTCGGAGGAGTGGATAATGAACTGTATGCTTGTTACGAAGGAACACTCTCTGGTGGTTCTTTGCACGCCAAATTTCAGAGCAGATGGAAGCAGGAAGTTGATCTCCGGCACGCCTGCACAGCTGCAAAATGGTTCTGTGCTCTCCGTTCTGTCCAAAGTTCATGAAGAAATTCAAGGCCAATCTCTCATTCTCGGCTGGATTTTGATAGTGTTCCATAAACTTTTGGCAAACGGGCATCTTGTAAACTGATGATTCACAGGTTCTGTACTGTTACCGCAGAGGGAGCAGCGGGCGTTTGTATTCCAGCCCATCTTTGCCAAGATTTCGCATGTGTGGATTTTATGTGATAGCTACGTTTTCTTTGAGCCAATGGCCAGCTTAAAGAAAACCGGGCCCATTGGTTCACACGTGCCCTGCATGTGCTGGGTGGAGAGGAATATTCCGATTAACTACTTCTGCACATCTCTCGAGGCAATGAAACCCACTCATGCTTTCCTCCCCTTTTCAAACAAAGGTCTTCTCAAGCTCTCAATTTTCTTAATGACCCAATGAGAGAGTTTAAAAATGGATATGAAGTAAGAAGGTAAATGCCGACGACCCTTCCAAGAGGATAATCTTGCACTGATTTTCTCAATAAGTGGCATTCAACAATATTTGGGCAACCTTCTGTCACAAAGGGATAGGCCAAGATAGAGAAATGGAAGGGCACTTTTCTTGCAGTTCATCCAAACTACAAACCTAGAAGCATCATAATCATCTATATTTACGCATAAAATGGAGCTTTTATGAAAGTTGATTCGCAGGCTTGAAGCCTCCTCGAAAGCTAACAGAACAACTTTAGATGCCACAATGCTCTCTTTCTTTCCTGCACCAAAAGAAAGATTTTATTTTGCAAACGGCAAACATTTGATACCTCTAAATTCCTCCTTGTTGCCAATGCCTTCAATCAAACCCAAAGTTCCCGCCTGCTTCAGGAGTCTAGAGAGCACATCAACAGCAATGATAAAAAGTGCCAAAGAAAGAGGATCGCCCAACCTCAAGGATTCAAATCCTGCCCGCTCTGATTTCAACTACAATTTTTTCTGTTTTCGTAAAAAAGAAAAGAAAATGCACCTGAATGCTTCATGAAAAAGCATTTTCATTATTATAGTCGATTGCTTTTCTTAAAAACAAAATGAAAAAGAAAAAGAAATTTAAGGGTTATTGAAAACTAATTAACTAATTATCTACTCGTCAAACTAACAAGATGATTAGCCTTTTTAGACAATAAAAATGGTCCTGACTCGTCGGGCTGCCAGACTTGCTATGGTGAACCGTAGTTGCTGTCATACAAATATTTTTTTTGATGTAAAGAGGAGGCAGAAAGGAGCCACTTGGATTTTATTGAAGATTAAGAGGACCAGATGCGAGACAAAGAATCTAAATGGCTACAAATATAGATTAAGATAGACTGCTAATAGCAACTCATGCTACATAAAATATTTGGCCAATGCTAATATCACTGCGACTTGACATTCTAAACTTCAAAATAAGCAATCTGCACTCACACACACACACGCATGCATGCAAGCACACAAGCATGTGCACACCAAAAAATAAAATAAAATAAGAAAAGCTAAACTACATTAAGATATAGTGTATGAAATACTAGACAAACTTATGGTTACAATTTTTTTGCACTAGTAAACATGGTGTAAGATTGCATTGACTTATTTAACGTTTAACTAACACAATATGTTACGGATGGTTGAACGTTGGAAGAAACAGTGCATGTCGCATGTGACTTTGACCGTCTGTTGTAGGATATGGCGAACTTGAAAACGTAATTGGAGCTCGTAGCTTTGGAAGGGGATCCAATGGTTGAGTGTTATAAGCTGAATACATAGAGAAAGAAATTCATTGACAAGATATGAGGGGTAGGTATGGACCCAAATGAGTCACACTGACTGATTTCTCAAAAAAGAGAGATTCACAGATTAATATAGTGGTTGTCAAATTGGAGTATGCTTCCTGTGCCCTTCTAGTGACTTAGAGTCCGGGGCAGGTAGCATACCATTCATGATGCTAAATAATATGTCACAATGCGTTACAATGATAAAGCATTCATGATGCTAAATATACATAGCACCACAGAGAAGGTCCAAAACCGTTGTAACATCAGTTGCAATATCGTAAAGGCTGTTATTTTAGCGCTTGATTCAATGCTGCACTTTGGTGAAGGATTTGGGCCGAGAAAGAGTACTGACATTTTCCCAAGGCAAAAAAAAGAGAAAAAGATTACTAATGAAGTGATGTCTGATTGATCGTGTTTAGATAATGTGATGTTTAGAAGATTAATATTATATAAGACCTTGAGAACAATGCTAAGCCAACAAAGATTCGGGATGTTGAGCGATAAGGCGACGGTTACCCACTGCTTAGAAATATCCAGAGGTTGGTGAAAGATTTTGCTTATGCGTATCGAGAGACAAACAGAATGACAGATTGAGTCTCCTCCTATGCTACTTACCATTCTGTAGAGGTCATGTAGATATGGTCAGATACCGCCCTCCCATCCTTATGCTATTTCATTTTTTTTGGCTTTACTAGTTGTACTCACGCTAGACTGATGTGAGCAATCGTTGTACCAAACTTTTTTTTTATTATTTTCTTTGTAGAAGAAAAATTGAAGAATATCATTATGACCATACATGCTAATGTTACTTGATGTACTCTTGGATATTAAAAGATCAAAGCTTTATACTTTATTTCATGGTTTTAGATTTTATTAAAATAATTTTATTCAAGAAATTAAGATGATTTGTCGTTTATACTAATTGGTTAAATTAACATCACTAGATTTCTTTAAAAAAAAAAAAAGCAAGTCACGTTGTCAGCTAAGGGTTAAACTTCCAACCTTTTCCGGGCATGGAGGATGATATTTCCCCTTAAGCAGATGGCAAGGGTGTTGGGGTTTGAAATTTGGTTAGCATCAACCCTTAAAGAGATGAATATAGGAAGAAGGCAACCTCTCAACCTATGCTTGGTAGAGATTTAAAATTATGCTTAATTTTTATTTTGTTCCACTATTTTTTTTTTTTTTTGAGCTTAATCAAGTGCATCAGGTACCTGTGCTTTGGTAACTTTACATGCTTTTCCATCTGCTCGATTAGTGATAATTATATATTTTTAATTTTTCTTTGCCTCATTTTTTGACTTCACTTTGTTGTGAATAATCTGTGCCTTGTGTATTCATCTTTGTGAAAATAAACCTCAAATCAAAATTAATTAATGGTTCTTGACACTTGAGGTGCACAATGCTTCTAGATTGCGAATTGAACAAAAAAAGGACAATGATGATCTGGCTCTGAAAGACGGGACAAAAATCCATTGCCGGTCAAATATCACAGTCCTCCAATTTTTTGGGAAGGGACAAAAATCTTTGGATTCTTTCCATTTCCAACTCATAGATTTTATCAGAACGTGTGACCTTTGTTGCTGGAAATTATACCAAAAATTAATAAAAAAGAGCCATGAGGGAAGGGACGTGCTGATTTAAGAAAATGTTCGGGATGAAACATCTTGCTTGAATTTTTTTGGTCTAATTTGTTTTATATTTATAGAATGAATTATATTTGTACTAATTTTGACATAATTTTAGATGCTATGAGTATCTAATTTGCTATCCTGACATGATGCTAGGATATATTGTCTCTAACGGCTACAACGTGACAGTATCTTGGCTGTTTCCGTTCTTATCTTGGACCACAAATTCGTGGGCGAATCACAGCCGTTAGATAAAACCATGTGATCCATTTATTTTTCCTCTCCGTCTTTTATGCTGCAATGGCAAAAGGAACGTTGCTCAGATCGCCGCCACGTCAACTTGCTAGTTCAATCCGATCCGTCAGTGTAAACAACGGTTCTCGGTTAGGTGGGAACGACGGCTATGATCGAGATCGGGTTTGCGTGGCAAAAGACCCGCACTTTTTTTTCTCGTGCTTTCAAAAAGAAGAGATTCTGCCCGTCGTTTTGCCCACAAATTATTGCCCATGTGCACGGCCACCCCATCAGCCAGAGAATGACACGTGTCGTTTATGTGGAAGAAACTCGTGCTAATAACTCGCCCTTGGCTCTCGACCAGGTGGAAAAGACGTGACCTGCAAGCGTCAAATTATGGAAACAAAAAAATGTTATGCATAGTTAGATCCGAGACTTAACCATCTGAATTTTTATGTTGAATTTGGGTTTTGATATGCATATCAAATTCTCCTAATACAAGGATCTCTCTCTCTCTCTCTCTCTCTCTCACATACACACACACCAATAAATGAGCTTAGCTAAAATTATGAATTGCGCTCATACGTATATAAGCTGAGCTTAAAAGTGGACTGCGAATCTTGGTTCTATTGCTTAACGACCAAGTTTAAACAAGTTCTTATTTGTTCCAAAAAAAAAAGAAGCTAAGTCCATTTACATATTTCACACTTGACCCCATCCACACTATCCATGATGGACTTTGTTAATCAGTGTACGCAAAGCATGGGATGGGGACATTTTGAAGTGCCCTATCTGGCAAGTGGGCCTAAATTGGTAACTTGATTTCTACTTTGCACCTCGGAACATACCTAAAGTGCACTAAAATTGGCTCATATTGCGGTTACATGTAAAAGCAAAAACTAAGAAAAAGGCCAAGTTTGATTCCACGTATGAAGCTCAAAAGAATTGTCAAGCGGAGAGTGCAATCCAGACTCAATGAAGCTAGGCTGAAGTTTTATCATTCATCTTCCAAGTGCCGGGTGTTTTTGGACTCGAGGAGAGGACATCAAATAATGGCAGGCATTGTCTCCCTTCCTTCGCGTTAAAATAGAGGGGGGTGGGGGGACTGCGTGGTCTCCCAAGATTCTTACGTTCGTATTAGCGTGCGAGCAGCATGATGAGATCAGACAAGATATACTTTCTTCTACAATGCGGACAGGAAAGAGACGGCTGAAAAGGAGTGCTCGATTTTAGGGCAGATTCCATCCATACGTCGAGAGTGACACGTAGAGAGATGTTTTTTTTCTTTCTGATGCAGCAAGCTACAGAGATGTTAAAGGCGACGGCACGAGAAAAGTGGGCAGGGGGGCATGGGAGATTGGTAGCTAAGAAACGTGATCATGGAGACTAAGCCAGTAAAAATGATGATGGCAGAGACTGATCAACGGAACAGTGCGAATATATGTATATAGATAGCAAAAGATGAATAGACGGGTTTGACGTATGTGAACATGATGGAATTGGGAATGGTTTCGACGAAGATGGAAACAACAATGGTAGAAAACGCGAGCCTCATTTTCCATCTTTTCTGTCATCCGTACTAAATTATAAGACAGAAGATGCCAACTTCAATTATATACGAAACTTAGCGATCATGGGGTCCGAAAATATTTTGTATTTCTTGATTGCATGGGGACCATGAGCGAATATATGGAATGAAAAAAAAAATTATTTTCTATGAAAATCATAATTTATGTCAAATTTATTTACTTATTAATTTTGTAAAAAAAATTATATTTGTATCTTTTGGGAAATGATCCATGTCAATTATTTTACTCCAAATTATGTTACATAGGTATATTATCACGCTCTGAATCCAACATCCGAATCGACTGCGTGATATGGCCGCATGCTCTCTCTGTTCTTAGTTGGTGGAGCGATTTGTTTGGTTAATTCCGTTAACAAATTAGACCTTAGCTTGCTAACTAGCTATGCTGATGCATCCCTCCACAGCCAACTTCTTAGAGGGACTATGGCCGCTTAGGCCACCACCAAAATTCTGTGATGTTATCCCATGCTAATGTATCCAGAGCGTAGGCTTGCTTTGAACACTTTAATTTCTTCAAAGTGACGGTACCGGAGGCATGACCCATCCAGTTAAGAACATGAGTGCATCACCGGTGAATCAACTAGCCCTGAAAATGGATGGCGCTTAAGCGCGTGACCCACATCCGACCATCGAGGCGAGCGCTAGCCCTGATAAGTAGAAGGGCGCGGCGGCCACCGCAAAACCCGGGGCACGAGTCCGAGCGGAGCGGCCACAAGGCCCAGAGAATATGCAAGGCCGGAAAATTTATTAACTGAACATTAATGATCTCAATTTATAATAAATAACAAAATTTGTACAATTACAAAATTTAATCATCCGACCGGTATCAGTAATAGTATATCAATTCAATCGTTCCTCTGTGATCCCAACCATAGCTAAATACTAAGCATCCTACAACTCTAGAAAGAAAAAAGAAAAGATAGTGTGATCAGCTTTACAGTCGAGTAAAAAATCATACACACCCACACCTTTATAAAAATAATAAATAAGAGATTATCAAATAATTATTACTTATATAAATTCAATGCCACAAAATACTATAATTATAAAACATCTATAGCAAACAGATATTTTTTAATGCAATAAATTACATCAAATAATTATCTCAAATTAGCATATGTCGAATCCGATAAGATTTAGGTTCTCAGCTTTAGACTACCACAACTATATTTTTGGCCCATGGGGGAGCATCATAGTACTATATTTCCAACCTGTGGCGAGATATCAACAATACCATATTTTCGGCCTGTGAAGAGGCATCAGCAACGTAGCTTGTCCAGAGCACACAACCTACAATTCAATTATATGCTTGTTATGTGAATATAATTCAACATCGTACTCTTTTACAAAATTCGATACACCAAGTATCAAAATCCATACAAATTAGAATCAGTAATACATGATACATTCTTTCACAAAGATTCATATATATTTAACAAATAGATATATAATAAACAATTATCACATACCACACAATGCAAAATCACTGATACACAAAATAGCTTATATATGGGTGATTCATATCTGGGAATTCTTACCTCTACCAGTTTCAGACTCGAGTACAATGAATACTGATTTACTCCTCGATCTATAAATTCAACGGCAAAGCATTCTGCTCAACACTTCTTTTTTCAAACAATTGCCCATCTACATAGCCAGATCTCAACATCAAAATAATCATAATTGTCCATGGTTTATAGTAGATGGTCATAACAAGGTCACACCAAACCTCCCACCAAAGGCCTCATAACACTGATTCGAGAACCCTTCTAGGGCTGCATAATGCTAGTTTAGGACCCCTCCCACGGTCGACCAAAACCCACATAATTACCTAGAACCTTCATTGGTTCGTAAGGTATCTAGAGAGAGAAAGAGATAAAGGAGAGAGAGAGAAGAGTGAAGAAGAGAGCAAAAGAGAGAGAGAGGGATGAAGCAAGAGAGAACCCATGGTTTTCTTCTCAAAAGAGAGGAGACATGGTTATGTCTCCCCGCCCCCCCAAAACAGCAGCAGCGATGGCGATGTCCCATGGCTAGCCAGTTGACAAATTATGGCTAGCGGTTGTGACCGACAGAAAAGAGAAAGAAAACAAACCGTGTAGAGCTTTCTTAGCTTTTTTTATTTTCAGATTCCAACTCGCTTGCCTGCAGTTGGGGCTTCGGCGTAGGCTAGAAATTGACATAGGGGAGGGCCAAAGGCCTGGGAAATGAATGCCGACAACGAACATAGCCAGAAAACGGAAGAACTAGAAGAACAGGAGAGGAAAACACGAAAGAGGGGCAGCTCAAATTCAGGCCATCAACGACGGCCTTAGGAACCCAGAGATAGGCATGGATGAAAGGTTAAGGTGGATTATCTTGTTCCGACGTCGGATCGATGGTGTCTTATCGAGAATGCCCTACAGTAAATCAAGAAGACTTGGATGGATCTTGTCAACGATTAAGAGCGAGATGCCTCGAGTGAACAGGGGAGGGGTTATTTGTAGAATGAGTCTAGGGCTCCGGCGAGCCCTAGATTCTTTGTGGTCGTTGGAGTTCCAAAAAAAAGCCAGACTTCTCAAAGGATTCTACTTCTTTTGTCAAACATGCAAGGCACGTAAGGTCAATTTTTTTTTATTTTTTTTTCTTTGCTTTAAGATTGATGCGGGAAAGAAATCGGTCCCGTCGGGGGTCCTTGTGCATATAGTTCTGAGTTTAAATGAATTGGATAAAATCCATTATTTCACATCATCTCTACATGGCAATGTCCTTCGTTGCGTGCTGACCTCTAGAGGTTCTTGTTTCGATTTGGTGACTCAATTACACCAGAAAACCTAGCGTCGGAGCCCCGAGAAATTTCATAATATCCAAAAAAAGCTATTTGGCCGCCACGGATTAGCCAGTTCTCCACTTGGGCAGTTGGCATCATTTGTTTCTTTGCTTCATAATTATTGATCCATTTGGGTACTTGCCAGGCCGCCTGCGTGACGTGCAAGGGAAAGTGAAACGAGACGACTAATCAATTCTACGGGCCCCAAATATCGTACTGCCTGCAGTGCCGGCGTGCCCTGCACTTCGTTTATCTCTTCCGTACGAGCCTTCAAGATATATATATATTATTACCACAATATGCATGGCTCCACCTAGATCATCGGATCGGGGTTAAGGAAAGGCACCGGGGAAAGGTCGAGTTGTACTAATCGGACTTCTTAAGATCCCTCTCAAGTCTCAATCGTTTGGTTGACGACCCCATTCAGTTCTTAATAGAAATATCCTGTTTCCTTTCACGTGCATAGCTTCACCCGCGCCTCGCCTACTCTGTTCTCCACGCATGGACCCTACTGTGGTCACCGGCGATAATGCGGCCTACCCATGTCCTTCTCATCCTCATCACCACTAACAATACTGCCCGCAATAGAGCCAGCGCCTTTTCACACTTCTTACTGCCTGGCCATTTCACTTTCTTAATCGCTCTCTCCTTTAAATTTATATCTTGCTTGCATCATTGATCGTCGTCGTCGTCGTCATCCCGTTCTAATTATTTCTGGTCCAATTCCCTGTTGCTTTGTAGATCATTATCACCTTCCAAGCCACTCCCACTATGATCATCAATGTGATTCGCTTTCCTGCAACTTCGTTTGAACCTCAAGAGAATCTAAATACAATTACCCAATGATGAGATATCAAGAAATGATGAAGTAAATTCTTGCATAAAAAAAATAATAGCTGAAACTCTATGAATTGATTCATCGAAAAACATATTTTAAGCAAATTCGATGTAAAATACAAAGAAAACCTTTTTTTTTTCAACTCACATTTACAAATAGTTCTTCCAAAATTCAATTCTTCCAAGAAGAAACTTCTAATTAAAAGTTCTGTTGAGTATGTCTTGAGTTTACAAGTTCTATAGATTGAGTCCAAATCGACTTAAGATACCAATTTAAGTCCAGACCAACTTAGGATACTAGTCCGAGTCGAAATCGACTTACTCTATTATATATATTTCTTTTAACCCCAAGAGAATTGAGCAATTGAGTATCCTACGGATCGAGTATATTGGAGGCCACGATTTGTGAAGAAATCTTGTACTCTATAATCTTCAATTGTTTTTATAGTGAAGCTTTTGCATCGTCTCTGCCTATGGAAGTAGGTTAATAAATCCGAACCATATAAATATAATGTCCTCTTGTCATTCTTTTGTTTTTTCCCCTTCTTCTGTTTTACCTTCTTGTTTTGTTCTTCTTCTTGTTTGTTGCAACAAGCGGTATCAGTGCCTTGGCCCTTTCGATTGGAGTTTCGTGATGATAAGTGCAAAATTTGAAATTGGAAAGTTCAATAGCGCAAATGATTTCAGTATCTAGCATATTAAGATACGAACTCTTTTGGCGCAACAAGGGCTGTGAAAGATATCGAAGGTACGAAGTTAACGGATAGTGTATTTGATGGAGACAAGGAGAAGCTATTAGAGAAGGCACACAATATAATTCAATTATGTTCGACAAACGAGGTGCCCAGAGAAATCCTTAAAAAGAAAAGAGTGGCTAGACAATGGTTAAAATTTAGGAGTAAATGCATGACCAAGGCACTCACAAATAGATTATACTTGAAGCGTCAACTCCAGCATTTGTGCATAAAAAAAAGGTACGTCCATGAAAGATCACATAGATGAATTCAATAAAGCTATTTTGGCTTTAAGAAATATCAGTGTTTCAATTGATGATAAATATCGGACCCTTATTCTATTGTGCTCACTGTCACCTTCTTATAAGAACTTCGTTGATATCATGTTGTATAGTAGAGAGTCTCTTTCAGTTAGTGATGCAAAAGTCCATTTGATTATGTCCATTTAGACTTCCAAAGTTCCTCTCCAGTCATATCCATGAGTGGACATTGTTATTTTCTTATGTTCATTGATGTTTATTCTAGAAAGATCTGGATGTATTTTCTGAAATACAAAGATAAAGTGTTCGTCAAATTCAAACAGTGGAAAGCCTTGGTTGAAAAGTAGACGGGAAAGAAGATTAAGATGTTGAGAACTGATACTGGCTTGGAGTATTGTTCAGGTGAATTTGACAAGTTTTCCAAGAATTAAAGCATAGTGAGCCACTGCATTGTACGAGTAATACTACAGCAGAATGGAGTTCCAGAATGGACGAATAAGACACTCATGGAAAGAGCTCGTTTTATTCTCTCAAATACTAGACTCGACAAAACTTTCTAGGTTGAAGCAGTTATTACAGCATCATATATGATAAATCAGTTTCCAACGGCAATTGAGTGCAAGATTCCACATGAGGCATGGTCCGATTACTCTGTTAATTATTTTAGCTTGAGAATATTTGGTTGCCCTGCATATATTTATGTGAATGATGGTAAACTCGAACTGAGGGCAAGAAGATGTACACTCCTAGGTTATGCAGATAGGGTAAAGAGATATAGAATATGGTGTATCGATGATTCTACATCATCCAAAATTGTTATTAGAGAAGATGTTACTTTTGATGAGTCTGCTATGTTAAATTAGAAGAAGAAATCTGTAGACAATGTAAGTATAGACCGCAAGCCAATAAACAAGTAGAGCTTGATGTTGAAGCTTTAAGAAGAGTGTCACAAAATCTTCTGAGTCGGCCTGATAAGACAGATGTAGGATTCTATACAAGATGATGCGCCACAACAACAACAACAACAACAACAGTATAGTACTGCTACTAGCAGAAAGAGGATGCAATAGAGCTTGTTTTCTTCTTCTACAAATGTTTCAACATGGTATCAGAGCCACCGATCACCTAATCTGCCACCACCATCTTTTCTGTCATTATTGTGGCCATCGTTGTCATGTCTAGAAGTTTTGAAGGCACCTATTGCCAATCTATCAATCTCTATTATCGAGTGAATCAACACTCAAAGATTCTTTATTTTCTACTCCTCTTTGCCACTTTTTTCTTAGCTTCAAATCTTCAGTTGACTCTCCTCACCATCGCGCAGCTTCTTTCTCTTCATCTCCGGTTTTATTTGCTGTCTCCAGCTCCTTCATCATCTAGTTCGAGGTCTCCTACTCCTCTTCTATAGTGCCTCTGTATGTAAGGATTGTCAACCTTTAGTTGCTTTCTCTATAAGCTCTATCCTCGCTGCAACTATTATCTTCTTTGTATCTTAAGCATGTCTTGGTTTTAGTTTGAACTTAATAACATGCTTTTCTTCCTTTGTTCCCTTTGGTCACAAGTTGGACCGTGCTGTTCCAACGAACTAAGATTACCATTCTAAGGACCACCACTTCGAGTGGGCATGGCTTTGAGCTCTCGCTCCTCCTACATCAAAGGGTACAAAGGAAAGAGACTTGGGAAAAGGTAGAGTTACACTAAGAGGACTTCTTAAGATCTCTCTTTAACACAACACCCACGTTTCTGCTTTTCTAGGTCTAAGCGCTAATTCTATATGAATATAAAGCATTCCTTAAGTATAACAGTGATTTCACCACCAACCATTCTAAGGAAAGGACGATAGAGTTTTACTTGCATTAAAAACCTATCCAAACACTTTCAGTTTCAACTTCCAATATAAAACCTTCTGCAATTAGAGGAGTATCCACTCAATGGGCCATGCCCAGACTATTTAAATACAGAAGATTTATCTTTTTCGAGGAAGGAGAAGGAGTATTCAAGAATGATAAGATACCATTCATCTCGCACGCAACAGGCCGGTTAGATCAAGAACGTACCACTGGCACGTGTGAGTGAGATTCAGTTTAGACGCTTGTTCATTCCTGACCACTCGATGTGTCGAATCCATGATCTCGAGCCCTTGATGAATGGGTTGGACCTTGACTCCACCATGTCAATCTAAATGTGTACAGCGGAACACTTGGCCTTTAGAATCAGAAATTTAAGCTCCAAAATTAAGTATATCAATGCAGACCTATTGTTCCAAACCTAAATCTAGAGCAAGTTCGATGTACATTTCCAACTATGAAGGATCCTTGTCCTCCATTCCAAAAGCTTGGACTTTTCCCCCTCAGCAGCCTTCCTCTGCTTGACAGCATGCCATCTAACTTTCAATGCTCCACGTCAGATCAAAGCGAACTACCAACCAAAACAAATATAGGGTTAAAAAAATCAAAGGAACCTAGTGGCACCTCCGAACTATAAATGCCCACTCAGGACTTGGCAATCCTGTTCACTCATGATCACAGAAGGAGAGAGAGATATGGGAAGGAGGCCATGCTGTTCAAAGGAGGGGCTCAACAGAGGAGCATGGACAGCTCTTGAAGACAAGATCCTGGTGTCCTACATCAAAACCCATGGGGAAGGCAAATGGAGGAGCCTCCCAAAGAGAGCTGGTGAATTTTGACAGACACCTTCTCTTGGGATTAGTGCAGAGTATTCTTCTCTGTTCCTTCTCTGCTAGCTTTCCATAAACAAGTCTCATGGCGTCAAAATGGAATGCAGGTCTGAAGAGATGTGGGAAGAGCTGCCGCCTCCGATGGCTCAACTACCTGCGTCCTGATATCAAGAGGGGCAACATATCGGAGGATGAGGAGGAGCTCATCATCAGACTCCACAAGCTCCTTGGAAACAGGTCATCCTTCCCCCAGAAACCAAGCCCCAATTTTGACTCCTTTTGTTCAACCATCAAGTTGTAACTGTAGCAGGGAGTCATAGGGGAGGATTCTTAGTTAATTACCGCATAATTAGATTCCTTATCTTATCCATAGCTAACAAAATTGATGCTAGGTACTAACAATATCTTCCACTGGATTGAGCAAAATTTTCAATAGATCCAACCTGACGATCTAATCCAAAATAGCACAAAGTATTCATACTGTCTGCGCTTTGGATCTATGTAACTGGACTCTTCATTTGGAGTTAGGATAATTAAGTTCAAATAGGTTTTTTGCTTAATTAATCTACTATTCTTTACTTTCAATTTTATGAACATGTCTTGATTTTTTTTTTTTATTTGGAGACAATAGATGGTCTCTGATTGCAGGAAGACTGCCGGGACGAACAGACAACGAAATCAAGAACTACTGGAACACAACCTTGGGGAAGAGGGTGCATGGCCAACCAAGTCTAGATTCGAAGCCAAGATCTACGGCCAAATCCAAAGGCGAAAATCTGACGACTGGGCCGCCGGTAGCCCGCCTACCGCCTCCGACGGACCCACCCGTGATCCGAACCAAGGCTATGAGGTGCACTCGGACCTTCTGCGCTCCGGACCAACTCACATCCTCACCCCCAAACACCGACCAGCATCTAGATTTGGTGCAGAGAGAGATGAGCACTCTTTTGGTAGTACCCCAACACGAGTCTCTCGATGATCCTGGGATGGGCTCCATAGATTCTGATAAGGCTCGTCCTTTGGATTTGGATTTGTTGCAGGATATAGGCGAAGGGATTCAAGTTGGGGACAATGGAACGAGTGAAGAAGACAGCAGCACTTGCTTAGGCATGTGTTTAAATGATTCAGTGCCGTTCGATGGGACGATGCCTGAAATTTGGCTGGCAAATGAATGCTATCAGCCTGATGTCACACTGGATCTCCAATCCTTGTCTTCTCTACTAGATTCAGAAGATTTCTGGTTTTAGAGGATATCAAGATGATGAGGCTTGAGACATCTATAACACCATTGTAAAATAAATGGAGAGAGAGAGAGAGAGAGAGAGAGAGTGTGTGAGAGTGAGGGAGAGAGACTGATTGCATGATCTTTATGTTTGCTCGAATAAATAAATAAGCAGCCAAAAGGTTGTTTGGCTGATGTATCTCACTTATGAATGGAGCAATATTATTAAACCTTAAGTTGACATGACTTTATTATGTAGATCAAATGATTTTAACACACGATGATAACTTATGCATGCAATAAGAAACGACTTAGATCACATAAAGACAACAAAACTTGGCCCACTCCAGATTTATGAGATCCAAATGGCTATTACAAGATAGACCATCGTTGTACCACTCATTCAGAAAACGCTAGCGATTTGCATATTGATCCAGATCGTCTCATTCCAGCAGGCGTTATATTTGTTTGGTCCAAATTGGCTCGGAGAGTACCTCCTCGACCAAACTTATTCTTCGTTTATAGATGTACGCAACCTACAAATTCTCCTATGACCTTCATTTAAACTGTGGCAATGATAAAAAAAAGAAGGGAGAGCAATTCCTAACCAAGAAAGTATTTAGCTGCACTGCCAGGGATATAAGCCTCTGACAATCAATACCTTGACGAGTTAGGTCTTCTGGGACGTACACAAGCCTACAACGTAGAAACAAATTGACGCATTTCCTACCATAAAGAATAAGTGGTTTAGCTAAAGAAGTATTTGAAAGCTCTTATAAAATATTATTTTTAGAATTTTTTTTTGCATATATACCCTCTGAAATATAAAAAATTATATAAATACCCTTATAAAATTATTATTTACATGTATACCCTCTTTATTTTTTATTTTTTTTGGCATATGTACCTATACCATTTAACATCGCTAAAAAATAAATGGCTTAAAATTAAAATAACTGAAATACCCTTATAGTTAGATATATAAAAAAAGTTATAAGAGTATACGTATAAATGACAATTTTACGAAAGTATTAATGCATTTTCTCATATTTAGAAGGATATATATTCAAAAAATCTATTAAAGAAATCAAAATTCGGCTGAAATTTGCCAAATCTTTTATGCAGTTAGATCGACAAGTCAAAAAAAATCGAGTCACGTTGTCAATTTTCTTTTTTAAAATAATAAATTTCATAACAGTAACATGATTTATTCTATAAGCGTTGATATTAACATGATCTAATTTTATTTTATCAATAAATTATTTTTACTAAATTTTGATTATTTTTTATTTTTTTAAGTGTATACCCTTCTAAATATGCGTAATTGAATAAATATCCTTACAAAGTTGTTATTTACATGTATATTCATATAAAGTTTTTTTTTTTGCATATTTGCCCATAAGGATATTTCAATCATTTCAATTTCAATTTGTTTATTTTTAATGGTATGAATACATATATTAAAAAAATAAAAAAAGTACATATGAAAATAAATGTTTTATTAGGATATACATGCAAGTAGTAATTTTATAAAAATATTTATACAATTTTACATATTTTGAAGGGTATGCATACAAAAAAAAATAATTATTATTTTTATGGCCGTAAAGAAAAGCCTGCACTACAGGTTGGCGTTCTAGTTCTTTTTCCCCTTGTTTGGTTTATTGGCGGTTGAACCAAAAAGGTCCCGATCATTGGACCAGATCCCAGCTCACTGTTTCGGACAAGATCATTGTTTGGATTTTTTTATGATCATATATGATCTACCGTTTAGGACCAGATCATGACCCGAGATGCAAATTTTGATTCAACTGTAGGACCAAACGGGGTTGATTTCTACCGAGTCACAGTTGCATCTCCGGCGAAGCTTTCCCTACTTCACTACATTGGCTGCCAGTTCTAATAAGATGAATGGACTGCGAATTCTTTACATGCTCGCATGGTGGCATGCGATTAAAAAATATTTCTAAAATTTAGAAACAACTTTTTAATCAAACTTTACCACATCAACACCTAAGAAGGTACCTATAACAATATACAGGCAGGGAATTCTCTCAGAGAAAAACAATGAATAGGCAGTGATTTTTTTCGCCCCCCAAAAGAAGGGTAAAAAAGAAGGAAAAAAAAGAAGACCTTAACCATACCTTTCTTTCCACATGAAATGTGAACCTGTCCCTTCTAGAATAGAATTTGTTTCTTCTATGTTTTCTGTCTTTACTTCTATGCTCTATTCGAGATTCAGTAGAACAATAATGTATACAAACAAAAATATTTAAGTTCCCGTCACTTTCAGTAATCCAATAATGGAGTCCCAGTACCAAGAAAGAAAGGGAGATATATCTAAGATGTTTCTTTTCTCTCCCTTTTTTTATTTTGAGAAAGAGAGAGGATCCTTCAAATATAAGTTAAAATGTGATTCTTTGGATGCATCTTTAAAGAGTTCTGCAGCAAATATAATTGAAATAGATCCAGCTGACTGAAAAAAAGTAGTATTGGCATGGTTACACCATAACATAGAAAATATTCAACATTTAACAGATAGATGAAAACAATCAGTAAACTTTGAGAGCCTACAACATAGTTAATCATATCTTTATTTCTAACGTATTCTAATGGAGCCCATTCGGCCTAACTTCAAGCCGATCAAGGACGAGTGTTTGGTCAACGATGACGCTATTTTGAGAAAGAATATACACATTATGACTACCTTTTACTTTTATTCCTTCCCTCAGATATGCGCTCTTGCTTGTCTACCATAATTCTGTGCAAAGCAATCCCCTTTTGATGGCATTCCTCATACCCCACATAATTGCTGGAACATGAACCTAAACAGAGAGATTTTTCTTGTTTCTAAGTAATCTGTAGAACAAAATACTCATTGCAGAAGAACAGCCAACCTTGTGGGGTCATACCTCCAACAAAGTAATACTGATTAATTAGAGAAAGGCAAAGGGAAAAGGAACTATAAGAAATTAGCAGCAGCATCGATTGCTCCTCCAATCTCAAGGTGATTTCCAATATTCTTGCAAAATTTTGAGATTGTAGAACCTACAGTCTCATTTATTCCTTCTAAACTTCTTTATCCTAAAGGCCTTGGCTTTTCAAACTTTTCCACTTGCATGCGTAGCAGCATGGACAAGCTGGATGAATATCCAAACAGATTTCTGATAGTTCTTCACATGCGTAATGATAGAACAATTTATTCAAGCATCTTGACCATATCATTTTCATAATGTTAATCTTTCCCATTCAACTTGTAGTTGATGGTCACCACCAATCACAACATAAAAGCACCTTCATCTTTCTTCCAAGTGCACTACTTGAAGTTACACAAGAAGTTACACCTGAACCTAGACCACCCAAAATGTTTAATTTATCTTACAATTTCTCTGACAACAGAAGTGGGTTGATCCTAAGCGAAAATTTACAATTCAACAAAATTTGCAGTCCAATTAGACACAGTCTAAAGTTAGAAGAAGAAAACGGAAGGAAACAATAAATGTAAGAACATGATCATCATTGTATGTAGCGCTGCCAAGGAGCTCTGAGATTCCCAAATGACTTTAGATACAGTGATGATGCAACCATTCATGATGTGATACATATCATGGAGGTTTAATGAATTAAATCACTTCGGGTCTTCCACCCTACTGTAATGTGTTTATCATGAAGATATGTACTCTGACCCGTTCGTTAGTGTATCAGTGTCGATTCATGGGGACCAATAGTTGGCATCAACATCATGAAGCTTCTTTTCATACCATCAAATGTTGATTGAAACTCCTATGGGTCATTCATTGAAGCCTTTCTGTTGGGTTTCTCTTGATGTAACAGCCCCCTGTCAAAGATTCCTTTCCAAGCCAGCCGTTCCAAAATAAAAATTGGGACACAAATGAAGGCAGGTTACCATATAATTTTGTTTGCAGTCTAGCTGAAGTTTACAGTTTAGCTTTTAGTGTTTTTCTTTTCTTTCTTTCTTTCTTTTTCCTGCTACCAGGTTTAACTTTTAGTGTTGCCTATTATGAGTTTGGCCTAACGCTAGGAAGTGGAGAAAACCTTGGAGTCAAAAGGCTCTGGATGTAAATTATAGTACAATAAACTAAGATTCTATATATGTGAGTGTGACATGTCCGATTTTTTTATGTTTTGAAATAAATAGAAAATAAATAAATAAGAAATGTTCAAGGGTGGGTTTGAACCCCTCAACTTTATGATTTGTAGGAAAATGCGCGATGCATGAAAGGATACTTTGGGAACTGAAAATCACAAATTGGAGCCCCGCCTTAAAGGTGCCAAGGAAGTTTCAATTTAATAGTAAAATAGATATAATTTTGACCAGAAAATACTAAAAACACATAAAAATAACTACCACAACAAAGGCAGGCAGAAGGTGCATGACATATCTGATGCTAACATAGAGTACCAGCTGCAATAAACAATATACTTAAATTCTTCTAATCTATTGATCAGGGCAAGAATGAAAATAAACATGCTTGTTGTGATTGGAAGGCTCCCTTATCTAAATATAAAAGAAAAATGATGAAGAAGATAAAGCATTGTATCGGGCAGGCAGTGCTGCATTCTAGAGAGAACCATCAGCCAGAGAGATTTGTAAAAAAGAAAGAGATTTGTAAGTAGTCGGTTCTTTTAACCAACTCATGCAGCTAGACTCATGCTTGAAAAAGGCAAAATTCAGATGTCTTAATTCTAAATTGGGGAACAAACTGTAATATTATTTTTCCAAAAATCAGCAGCAAAGAACAATTTAATTTGCTTCACTAAAATACGTTGTTTTAAAGTTTCCTAATGCAAGCAGCAAGTCCATTGGAGGCTCGTGACAAATAATTGACAACTGCCAAGGTAGAAAAGGAAGCAGAACCTGAGTCAGCTTCTTGGGCATAATTTCTTTGGGAAGAGGGATTATTGATAGACACGGGCATTTGCAGTGTGTCAATGGCATTTACTGTGATCAATCATGAAGGCGATTTTGGAGAAATGAACTGGTCATTGGAAAATCTGAAGCCTCTTATCGTTACATAGTTGTTCACAAGAAGCACTCATAGAAAAGCAGAACTCCAGAGCAATATAACATAATCAAACTGTTCGGGTGCAAATAGATGACACTCGCATAATGAGAACAGAAAATTATTGTACATTAAGATAAATATGATAAGGAAATAATGTATGCCAAATGACAGTATCAGCCTCAATTTGAAGAAAGGACATCATTCTCTTGACAAGGAAAAGCATGTTGATGATTAACAAAGACGGCAATGAGCAACAATGCTAGTAACCTGAGCATGATGCAACCTCCATGGTGATGATCTGCCAAGTACAATAAAAAAGCCTGTTTTAAGACATTGATCTAAGACCTTTTCCTTATAAATTTTAAGCATCAACTTAAGGCCCTTCAATTGATACCTAGAATCAAACTTGCATCCATAGTAAGTACTGTAGGTAGTTTGGCCACAAAGGCCTTGCTTATTAACTTGAACTTCCAGCAAGCACTTTCTAACAGATTTATCACACATTTGTGAAGACTCCACAAGTTTCATAAATAAAATTTACAGGCCCTGGCCTTCAAACTCTCTTTCGTTAAACTAAAAGAAACTACAATGTGCATGGAATTCTCTACTTGCTATAATGTTTTTCATATTATCATATTGCCATGAATTGCATGTGATCATGGCTTGCAAGATCCCACATTTCATGAAAAATGAGCAATACATGCAATCCAGCGTTACACTTCTATTTCTAGGCTGCATAAAATCCTATAGGAAGCAAAATCCTAGAAGATGTGTGTAAGAGTACAAGGATCCATACCCAATTTTAAAGATGGAGATGGAATATCACCCAAGGAGAGGCCAAAAAAAGAAAATGATAGACACAGACATCTCAAAAGCCTCAACATCTATATAGAACTTGGCACCAACTGTAAACAGAAAGCAATCACTATAATTCTCCGAAAAAAAATCCAGATCATTGTGGATCAGCATGGTTCCACTCTCTCAATGTTTCCAGCACATTGAGTGGGGAATGAAACTCCAAGCAGATGGTCGTCCATGGTTCCAAAAATCAAGCACCCTGTGTTGCAATACGTTAAAGGGAGGACCTAAATAGCCTAGCGAACTAATGATACCAATAGCTCCAAATGAAATCACGGGCAAAGAAGAAGAAGAGAAACAGTATCAAGATTTTGTGTTCACATGCTTACGATCATTTTCTGCACCCCTCTTCACTCTTCAGAGGATTATTGCTAGTTGAGACCACATCCAAAGTATCTGTTCAAATGAAACCCTTCCCCTGAAGGGTCATAAAAGTGGCATGCTTTACGCCAAGCACAAAAGGTTTCCTCCTCTGCACATAAGCTATGACTGGTTAACCCAAACAGGAAATTACTATGTGGTCCCCATTTTCCAGATTTTCATCCTTAATGTTATCCATCTTTACCCTCTTAGAAAATAGCAAGATATATTGACCCATAACCTCGGATGACAATACAAAGGTTTAAGAAAAAACCAGACAAATAACAATACACTTAAAGAGCTAATGCTCTTTTAACTAAATATCGTTCAAAAGTCTAGCCAAATATTAAAGTATTGCATCTCCTACCTATGCTAGCCAAGGACTGGCATGGTATGTATACCATACCATCCCCTTTTATCACACAACATCAATTGTGATATAACAAACTGTAACTCCATTAAATGATAAACAACTAGCAAGCTAGGATATGCTAAGGAAATCTTACTTTTCCATTTAGACTACTTTTAGATGATCTTTATTAAGATGCATGTTCAATTTCTTCCTTTAAGTTCTTCAAAAAAAATTACACAATGAAAAGCAAGATGCACAATCTCCCTGGAAGATTAAAAAATAAAGATAAGACAATAGAATTCCAGAGCAGATGAACTGGGTGATGAGTATGAAAATGTAAATGTTCAACCATGTATGGTCTCCAACTGTCAGTCACACAACCTCAAGGATTAGGTGATCAACCATTACAGACTGGTCAATCCCCCGTAACTGAAGGATCCTCTGGTTCGACATTCTATCTCTCTGGGTGCTCTTACAATCTAAGACATTTCGTTTCGCTCACCTCAATATGCAGCAAATGCAGAAGTCCAAGACCTCTTACTTTCCAATATATTACCTGTCTCAATGAACTTAGACATGGTCATGTAACCAATGTTATGATCTGAAGATTTTTCCTACTTCTAGGAAGTTCAATTTTATAGGTGAATTTTAAAAACTTATCCGGCGGATATGCAGATAAGTATCCAATAAAATAACCATCTTATAATGAATCCACACTGAGATGATCTCCTATGGTTAATTTCTGGCTTTTTTACGGATTTAAGAAAAAGGATTGAGGAACCATCTTAACCCAAAATACTTTAATGATCAGAAGAATTTAAATACATCCAAGAAGGCATAGGCCCATATATAACTAAGTAGACACTTGGATTTTACTTGAGAAGATCGGTTTTAAAAAATAAACCCAGTCGCCTAGTGAATCAGTCCTTATGCTCTTGGTCTAGAGCCAGAAAGTTTATGCTGAACATACAGAAAGGAAAATTTTTTGGGGGGAACAAACACTTGCTCCTTACGCCAAAACCATCCCAAATAAAAATGACGTGTTTGGGATAGTCGAGAAGCCTAAGCAAAGTCTACCGACCAGATTGTACTAGAGCCTATGACAGCAATACGCAACAAGAGAGTAATACACACCATTGCACAATATTCAACCACTGTAACATGAACAACTGTAAGTTAGAATATATAATTATGCTCCCCTTAGCCGTTTGCACCAAAACCCTTTTTTTAAACCCTTGATTCCGACGTCCCTCTACATCAACAAAGTGCTAGCTAATGCAATTTCTCCTTCGCTTACTTCTATGACCAATCATAATTCACCATTGTCCAACTACTTCACTCTGCACTCCCCCTAAATTACTGGGAATCACACATCACTGTTTTCCATTTTCCTTGATCCCTTTAATACCTAATCTTTGGTCTTTTCTGTCCCTATTCGGTATCCCAATTCACAAGATGGACTACCTCGTAACCCAAGACCCCTCAAGCCTTCTACAGAAAAACAGTTCAGATCGCCTTCAATCTATTTGCACTGAATTTGAAAATAAAATACACAAGTTGAAAAAAGTATGTCTTTGACAGGGTCATTTCTGACATCAGACAAAATAGAAACTTTCTTCCAAAAAGAAATCCAAAATTCAACGAAACGCAGAACTAAAAACCATTTTCTTCTGAAATGTTCAGTTATATGGAATAAGGCCTAACTTCGAGCTTATAAACTGTGAAATAATTCTAACATCTGCACTTAAAAAGGCATATCAGCTTAATTCTACTATCATATAAGAATATTTCCTTGGTCAAATGGAATAAAGATATGCTGCCGATGTGCAAAGAATGCCACAATGATGGGTCCACCAAAGCTCTGCTGCATACATGCACCATCCTGTACTGGTCTGGTGAATAACGCATCTAGGAAATCTATCACCAAGAGTCAGAAAGATTTCTCTTTTCAAACAAAGGTCTTTAGAACCTTGTGAAAGAGGAGGCACCTATATTCAGGATGGGTTTGATTATACTCATTCTTTGCAATTCTAGGAATCCATCTTGGATTAACATATTAGAAGAAATTTAAGCATATTATATTATCATAGTCACGATGATCCTTACATGACTCTTTATTATGATTGTCAATGATTTTCGAAAAAACACCAATAGCACAAATAATTAACATTCCATGAGTCAAGAAAGTATCTTTGATTTCCATATCATGATTGCAAGGCCCTTCAACAGTACCATAATTAGATTCAACGATCAATTTATCAGGAATTATCGAGGAAGTTTTATGCTTTTCCTCTTGTTTTAAATACTAACCAATCAATTTACAAAGGATGATTAATGAAGAAGAAGGGGATATCCTTACCTCCTTATAAATATCTGTTGAATTGTAGGAAACAATATCCAGATTCATTCTAAGGACAGGTTCCTTACAATTCCACTAGAGTAGAGATGATCACGTCCTCATCATATCAGAAGGCACAATGATTTAACAGAAAAACTCATGCCTATATCTAAATAAAATTCCATATGACATCCAATGATCAAACAACTAAAACTAACCCACCTTGTCAAAAATACAGAAAGCGGGCAGCTCCAGCAAGGACACAAATATCATTGTGAAGGAAAAGACTAAGCATGGCATATGAAAACAAGAAGTAAAGACATGAATTAACGGTTACGCCAATGGAGGAGGTCATACAACTTTGAAATCAATCATCTAAAAAGTTAAAAAAAAGGGCAGTTAATAGTTATTTCCTTTACAAGTCATATGTTTTAAGTTATCTATGAGCACAAACTTCTTTTCCAATGACCTATCTAACTGCTATAGTTTGAACATTTATGCCACACAAATGCCGAACATCTTTCTTTTATTCTTCGGTGAATATAGAAGAAGTTGTATCTATGCCTTCAATAAACACCCAACCTCAAACATCTGATCAATCATTCTACGCAACCTGCCATCTCCAAGGTCATGGTCCTATGGAGGAGATGGCCAATCAAACTTTTGCTGACCTGGTACAGGTAGGGGTGGCAATCGGGTCGAGTCAGACATAATCGGGTCGAGTCAGAATAAACGGGTCGGGTCAGATGTTAAACGGGTCAGAAAAGTATAAATCTGAACCCGACCTGTTTAATAAACAGGTCACCCGACCCGACCCGTTTAACCTGTTTATTAAACAATCGATTAAACAGGTCGGGTTGGTTTATGCTTACCCGTTTAACTAAATATTACTGTAAATAACCAGAAATAAAATACTCAAAATAAAAAAGGACCTTTTTCGCCCGCTACCTTCTCGGCTTCTCCCGACCCATCTGCCGCTCCCCATCGCCGCCGACCGCTGCCTTCTCCCGACTCGTCCGCCGCTCCCCATCGCCGCCGCCCGTTGCCTTCTCCTGACCCATCCGCCGCTCCCCATCGCCGCAGCCCACTGCCTTCTCCCGACCCATCCGCCGCTCCCCATCGTCGCCGCCCGCTGCTTTCTTCCGACCCATCCGCCGCTCCCCATCGTCGCCGCCCGCTGCCTTCTCCCGACCCATCAGCCGCTCCCCATCGCCGCCTTGTCCACAGCAGCGCGGCTGGTCCCAGCGCAGGCCCACTCCTCCCAATCCGAGCTCCCGTCTGCCCAGCCGAAGCGGATGAGGACCTTCTCCATCTACCACTGGAAGCCTGGAACCTCGACGATCCCTCCACGCCTCGGCTCCAGAGCTACGAGATCGATCTTGCCGAGTAGATGGAGACCGTCCTCCGGATTGCGAAACCCTTGAGTTGCTACGCCGTTACCTCCATCACAGTCCGTGGGCTTGCTTGGGTCCCTGCCGTGGTCGCCATTGACGAGGAGGCGGAAGTAGTCGACAAGGGGGAGGAGAGGCGAGGGGAGGGTGGAGGCGAAGAATCCGGAGAGGGCAGAGGCGGAGGTCCGGACGAGAGGCGAGGGGAGGGCGGAGGTGAAGAATCCGGAGAGGGTGGAGGAGAGGGGAGACCGGGAGTCAGGAGTCGGAAGAGGGACACTGAGGGGTGAAATTGAAATAGAATTGGGGAAATCCCTAGGGAGAAAGGATAAGTCGCGGTGAAATTGGGCCGAGCGGCGTGCGGGCCTTTTTTGGGCCAAAAATTTGATCCAACCTATATTAAACGGGTTAAACGGGTTAAGCGGGTCAGACATCTAAAATCCGTATCCGACCCAATTAATAAACAGGTTAAACGGGTCAACCTGTTTACGATCCGAACCTGTTTAGGCCAAACCTAAACCTGTTTATGACGGATCGAACACGGGTCGGGTTGGCGGATCGGACCATATTTTGCCACCCCTAAGTACAGATCAGGTAGTGGGATACCATCCCATAAGGACGTGATCTAAGCAAATAAAACCAAAAACTAAGCAATGTAAAGGGGATTCGTGTGAACGATAACTCAAGAAGTATATAGCTAGGAGCTTAACTATCAATAGCAAGTTCCTTGCATTAGTGAGGGAAAGCCTTACAACTAGCACTTTTGGCAAATGATATGGCACGCAATAGGAAGCTGCTGGATACTCCGTTTTTGATGCAGTAGTCATATTTGTTACATACGATATATCCTTGCATACTGCATATGGTCCAAGAACATGTATAATACTCCTAACAAGTATTTCTTTTTTTTAAAAAAAAAGTTATTTGATACTTCTCCAATACATTCTGATACCTTCCAAATACTCCCGAACTACCTTAGGATGAGGGAAAAGTTTCTTTTTCTTCTTCTTTTCTTTTCTTGTTCTTTTTGACAAACATGATAGATCTCCTAAGACAACTCATCTTTTAGAATTTTCCTTTTTGTTGAATATCTTTTTATGAAGCATGAACATGATATTCTGATAACTTAGTATACTTAAATACTATCATGTACTAGCCATGGAATATCCATATCCCATACATGTGTCTGCACTTCATCGGACACATACGTAGCACTCAAAGTTGACAGACTTTGCTTAGAGGTTGAAGCTATAAAACCTTATGTTCAAGAGAAATTGCTTATGGATTTTGGCGAGAAATACACTACTTTCAAAACAATTATTATATGATACTAAAACAAAACTACCATGTGATACAGGACAGTAGACTCTACAATTATAAATAGTAATTAGTGTAAACAGCAGATACCAGGCTTTTTTAGCCTAATGGTTCATGGAGTAGTTTCAAAAGCATTATTTTTATACATTCCTATCCTCATAACTCAACGCCTCTCTTGGATGGCTTTATAGATTTTTTGTTCTCTTGCAGTCCAGAGTAAAACAGATTCGTTCAGAAGCTACATATTTCAATACAAAATCTTGCTCAAATTTATGCCTGACAATCAAATTCAAGCTTTCCCTATAGACACAAATCATAAATTTTATTTTTCCATTAAGTATGAATTTGTTACCATGTCCAAAGACTAAAAGGCCTCATATTCAACCAGGAAATATCACAAAGCACTAACATACTGATATCATAAAATTAAACTCCGTAATCATAAAACAAAGGCAACCATTATAGCTCACAAACAACATATGATGACTATCATGGATTCACAGTTCTCAAGCAGTAAAGTACTGAACAGCAGTTAAACAAGACCACAAAAAATAGAAAATTTCTTCATCCTTGTTCTGAACTTTCAATAACTGATTCACATGAAGTATATCTTATTTCCCTGTTTATTCTTCATATGAACCCAAATTCATTACAAAATTCAAAATTGTTCGAGCTACTAGCAGAGTCCGCTATTTATAATTTTGCAATATTCAAGTCATCAACTTTCCACCCAAAACAAAGAAGTAGAAGAATATGGAGATAAGATGAACCTTTTTAGGGGAATCCATTAAAGGCTAGCAGCCGGCGGGGCCGGGACCACGAAATCAACGACGATGAGGCTCTCAAGCAGCGGCCTCACCTTTTCCTTATGCGCCTCCACAGCCTCATTCCCTTCCCCGTCCATTGCATCGAGCTCCTCCAACCCCGGGAACACCGATAGAAACTCCACGGAGTACCCCTTGGCCCTCGCCGGCGAGAAGTTCTCCCCGTAGCTCACCTGCCAGGCAGACGGGGCGGCCCCTTTGGCCCCTTGGATCGCGGTCAGGAGCTCCGCCGCCGCCTCCCCCTCCTTGGGCTTCGCCAGGGTCAGCCGCATCGCTGACCCCGGTGGCGGCGCCGGTCCGTCGAGGTCAGCGACCCAGTCGACGGCCATGATGTTGTCACAAATGGGGAGGACGTGTTCCTTGACGACTGCCTGGTGAGCGGGGTGGGCGGAGTAGGCGGCGAGGTCGGGCTTGGAGCGGTAGCGGCTGTGAAGGAGGTGGGTGAAGCCGGCGGCGGAGGCAGCGGCGGAGCGGTTACGGAGGATGGGCCCCGCGGCGAGGTGGGAGACGATGTCGAGGGAGACAAGGGACCGGAGATTGGAGATCATGGCGTCGATCTTGGAGGGATCGGTGGAATCGCGGACCTTAAAGAGGACTACGTGCTCAACAGTGGTACAGGCAGCGGCGGCCATCTTTGTGGCGGCAGAGTAGGCGGCAGAGGCGGCGGACAAGGCGGCGGGGGCGGCGGAAAGGATTAGGGAGGGGCGGGCCGGAGAGGGAGGTGAGAATAAGGAAGGGGGGGAAAGGCAGGAGGGGAAGAGAAGAGATTTGAAGGGGGCGTAGGGGCGGTGAAGACACGGGAGGGTTTTCAGACTCAGCATCTCGGTTCGAAGTGGCCTTCTCGTCGACTCAAGTGTGGGGCGTTCGTTGGAAATTTGACGGCAAAGGTGGTGCAGGTTAGTGTGTGGATGTTCCGCAGGGATTGTAACTTCGTTTCGCTTTCCCAGATGCACGAACCTGCTGGATCCTTGCAGTTCAATTTGCAGCAAGCATGAGAGCTTTTTTGGTAAACATTATTGGGAGTTAGTGTAAAAATCTTTAATAAAAAATTTTAAAATTTAATAGAGCAGCATTTACCATGCCTTGTGAATGATTGTGTGACGACATTTCACCTAAAAAAATCATTTTGCTAATGAAAAACATTTAATTAGATTAAACAGATTTTGTATTATTTTTTTGTCATCTTTGAGTGAATGAAGATGTTCTCTTTTTTTTTTTTTTTTTTCCCTCCGTATTACTTCATTTCGTTGGGACTATTACCATCTAAAATTATGCACAATCTCGCCTATTATAATATATAATATTGGATATCACAGCTACCACATATTGCATGCACAATTTTGGTATAATATCACAGTTGTCATATATTGCATATACAATTTTAGTATGATATCTCAGATCAATCTCCAAAAATCATAAATCTTGGTATGATATCACAGCTGCCACATATTTAATGCACAATTTTGGGCAGATCAATCTCTCAAAATTATAAGAATTAATTGTCATATTCAAAATTAATATTTGTATTAAATAATAAAATTTTGCTATTGTATTATACTATATCTGATCCCTAGTATCTTTTCCATAATCATGGAAATTTATTGTTGCATTCTACTAAATCTGGAATGTCAATTTATATATAAAGCACATCGGTGCTATGAACAGATATGTCCAATACAAATTTTTTATAGTATCAAAGCAGGTTTTTTCTTGATCAATTAACCCCTCTTTCTTAGTCTCCTGTCATCCTCTCGGTGTTTGTTTTCCTTAGCCCTCCATTCTCTATTTTATAATCATGGCTTCTTCTATTGTTATTTCTAATCCTATTGTTGATTTAACGTCATCATTCTTTCTTTACCACTCAGATAGCCCATGCATGGTACTGGTCCTCAAGTCTTCACTGGTGATAATTATCCTCTATGGAGACGTGCCATGAAGACTACTCTCTTAGCTAAGAATAAAATTAGCTTTATTGATGGCTCGCTTAAAAAGCCTAATAAAAGTTCAGCAACACTTGATGCATGGCCACGTTGCAACACAATGGTGCTTTCCTGAATTTGGAACGCAGTCCAAAAAGATCTTATGAGTAGCATAGTCTATTTTGAAACTGCAAAAGAGGCATGGGAAGATCTAGAGAGGTGCTTTTTCTCATGATAAGGCTGCCCAAATCTATCGTATCAAATGTGATATCTCAATGCATATTCAAAATCAATCATCTGTTGCTTCTTATTTTACCTACTCGACCTTCATCCACTTCTAATCAAGATTCCATCGAACCAGTTAATCTTTTTGAAACATTCGTTGATCCACCTCCAAAACGCTCCACAAGGATCTGACATCATCCCCAATGGCTTTAAGATTTTTAGTGCTCTCAACTTTCATCCTTTTCTTGCCCATACCAAAACAACCTTGTGACAGGTACTAAGTATCTACTCCAAAATTATCTTTTCTTTGATAAATTCTCCAGCTCTCATCGTGCTTTTCTAGCTTCTATTTTCTCTTATCAGAAATCCAAGTTCTTTTCCTCAACAATGAAACATGCTCACTTGCTTGATGCTATGGTCGATAAAATTAAGGCCTTAAAGTTTAATCACACTTGGACCGTGATGCCACTTCCACCAAGCAAACATACCATCGGATTCAAATGAATATATAAGATCAAATACAAGTCCGATAGTAGTATTGAATGGTATAAAGCAAGGCTTGTTGTTAAAGGCTACACTCGCGCAAAAAGCCTACATTCGCTCCTATTGCCAAATTGGTCGCAGTTCGTTGTCTTATTGCAATTGCAGCCACCAAACAATGGCATCTGTAGTAGCTTGATGTCAATATTGCCTTCCTCCATTGTGATTTACATGAAAAAGTTTACATGCAACTGCTACCAGATTTTTCTCGAAAGGGGGACAAAAGAGAATAGTTAGTCTGTCGCCTCAACAAATTTTTATATCGTCTTAAACAAGCCTCTCATAATTGGTTTTTCAAATTCTCCACTACACTACTTCTGGCTGATTTCACTCAATCAATTATCGATCATTCACTCTTTACCCTTAAATCCAAAGGCAACATCACCATTATGCTTGTTTATGTTGATGATATACTCATTACTCGCAATGATCCTTCTTCCATTGCTTTCATTAAATCTTTTCTCTAAGATCAATTTCGAATTAAAGTTGTTGGCACACTTAAATACTTTCAGGGCATTGAAGTTGCACGTTCCAGTAAAAGTATTTTTCTCTCTCAACAGAAATATACCTTAGATATTCTTAGATGCAGTTGTTCTAGATGCTAAACCAGAACACACCCGATGGAGCAAAATTTTAAGTTATCACCTGATGTTGGCGAACCTTTATATGATCCAAGACCATACAAACGCTTAATAGGTCATTTGATCTATCTCACAATCACTCGTCTATATATTACTTTTGTTGTCAATCTTCTAAGTCAATTTTTGCAAGCACCACGCCAACCCCATATGGATGTTGCTCTTCAAGTCTTAAGATACCTCAAATCCTACTCTTGCTTTGGTATCCTCATGCATGCTTTGAACAACTTTCATCTCAGTGCTTATTGTGATGTTGATTGGGCAACTTGTTCTACTACTCGCCGTTACAGGTTATTGCTGTTTTTTTGGTAATTGTCCTATCTTTTGGCAAACAAAGAAACAAAGTACTGTTTTTCGCTCCACCACCAAAGCTGAGTATCGATCAATGGCCTCTACCACTTGTAAATTAGTCTGACTCAAAATTCTACTCTCTAACTTGGTTATTTACCACCCTCAACCTATGTCTCTCTATTGTGATAACCAAGCATCACTTCATATTACTGCCAACCCTGTATTTCATGAGCGGACAAAATATACTGAAATAGATTGTCATGTCATTCGACAAAAACTACAAGCAGGCACAATCCATACCAAGTTTCTTCGAAGTGACAACCAGCGTGCTGATATTTTTACAAAGACTTTGGGTTGTGATCATTTTTTTATCTGCTAAGCAAGTTAGGTATTGTAGATCTACACACACTAACTTGAGGGGGAGTATTACATCTTAGAATTATGCACAATCTCGCCTATTATAGTATATACGATATTGGATATCATAGCTGCCACATATTACATACACAAGCTTGGTATGATATTATAGCTACCACATATTGTGTGCACAATCTTAGTATGATATCTCAGATCGATCTCTGAAAATCATGGGATCTGATTGTTATATTCAAAATTAGTATTTATATCAAATTATAGAATTTTGCTATTATATTATACTATATCTGATCTCTAGTATATTTTTCATAATCATGAGATTTTATTATTGTATTCTACTATACTGGGGGCTCAATTTGTATGTAAAGCACATTAGTGCTATGAACAGGACAAGCAATTCAAATCATATGTCCAATACAAATTCTTCAGTGGCTAGTCTTATATTAAACAAATATGTTGTATAATTCAGTTTTAATTCTTAAGAGAGCAAGATATTTTCTGAAATTAGGATGTATATATTAAAGAAAAAAAAATAAAACTTATAATCAAATCAAAAATCATAAAGTTACAATCGACTATATAACACGTTATAGACATTGTAAATGCCGTAAGGTTGTAAGAAAGATCATGTTCATAGCCCAAGTAGTATTTCAAAGTAAATACTAAGGCAGCATTTTTCAAGTCAGATGCACTTGGAACAAGCACTACAAGAAAAAAAGGAGCTTTGGCGACGCTTTTTAAGGCTTTTACCGATGCTTAAAAGCGTCGGTAATTTTCTTCCCGATGCTTTTTAAAGCATCGCCAAAGCGTCGGCTATGTCGCGGTGGAAAAAAAATTGCTGACGTGTTTGAAAAGTGTCGCTAAAGGTTATTTTTAGCGACGCTTTTAAAAATCCGTCTAGCAACGCTTTAAAGCATCGAGTTTGACTCCTGTTTTTTAAATTAGCGACGCTTTAAAGCGTCGTCATATTTTTTTTTAAAGAAAAAATATATAAAAATATATTTTCTTACCGCAACCTGAGGGGGGCATCTCCAAGAAAACCGGAGGGATTCCGACGCGGAGGAGGAAACCGCCCCGATCCCCAAGAAAACTGCCGCCGAAGCCATTGTCGTGGCCGCCGTCGCCTCCTCATGATCCCCGCCATCTCCGCCTCCACCGCATCCGCCGCCAGCGCGGGGGCGGGCGATCTGAATGCTTCTCGAATGGAAACGGCGAGCTTGGCGAGATCTTTCTAGATTCTTTTCTGGGACCGGACGGAGGACGCGACCTGAGCCTCGTCGCGCCACCGGATGGTGGTCTGGAGCTCGGACTGGGTTTCTTTGAGGGAGATGAGGACGGATCAGAAGAAGCCGTAGGCGTCGGCGAAGCGAAGAAAGTCGTCGAGGAGGCGGTCGGTCCAGGGGGTGGAGGAGCGGCGGCGGAGGGTGTCCTGGGCCTGGGGGAGCTGGTGGAGGTCGTCGAGGGAGGTGTGGAGGAGCTCAATCCGGGAGAGGCCGGCGCAGATCCAGTCCGGGGAGCCGGACTCCGGCTCCGGGCGGGACTGCCAAGACCGGAGGGCGCGGATCTCGTCCTCGAGCGAGGCGATAAGGCTTCGACGATCTACTTCACGGTCAGCGGGACGGCGCCCTGAGCCCCGCGAATCTGAGATTGAGAGCATGATCGAGAACAAGGATTCAGAGGTCGAGACATCGATATCGCGATCTCTACAGAGAGAGAGAGAGAGGCGATGTGTACCTTGGCGGGGGAGAAGGAGGAGGGATCGGGGGCCTAGGTGGCTCGAGAAGGCATGAAGCCGACGCCGTAGAAGAGGGAAGAAGCTCCATCGAACTGTCTATGAAGCATGGCCGCTCTCTCTCTTTCTCTCTCTCGCTTCTTGGAAGGGATCTGATCGAGAATTAGGAGGGGGTTAGAGATTTGTAAGGGAGGGGGTTTGAGGGATCGGGAGGGGGAGGGGATTTGTAGAGAGGAGGGGGGAGGGGGCGAGCGGCGGAGAGAGAAGGGGAGGGGGGCAGCTGGATGGGTTAGGGATCGGGAGAAATTTGAAGCGAGGAGGGGGGATAATAGCCTCTGATGACGCTTTAGAAAGCATCGTTGGGAGGAGAAAAAAAAAAAGGAAGATGGCTTCGGTTGGGGGAGTTGGCTTCCGCGTCGACCCAAGCTACACCTTTATCCACAACGGCTTCCGACGACGCTTATAAGCGTCGGCGGAACCTTATAATTTTCGCGAACTTACTGACGCTTTTTAAAAACATCGGCAAATTTTGGCGCTCAGCAAAAATTACCGACGCTTCTACTTAGCGTCGGCAGACAAAAGTCGGAAAAAGTAGTTTTTCCTGTAGTGAAGAAGTTGTCCTACGTGGGTTTAGGTTGCATTATTCGTAAGAAAAAAAAAAGAGAGTAGAACTACCTTCACGATATCAACTATTAGATCGCATCACGCATAGTTTTCAAAGCACTCTAAATTTTTGTTGCAGCTTCCTGATCTCGAAATAGCTATCGTGCGATCCGATAATTCAGGTCGCGAAGAAGGGGAAAAAAAAGAGGTGAATCATTATTTCGCGCGGAAGATACAACTCGAACGTCTCTCCCTCTCATTCCTTCTCTCTTCACTCCTTTTCTCGTGTTCCTTTCTCTTCCCCTGTTGATGAAATCCATTCAGCGCCTGCTAGTCTTTACTTCCCTTCTCTCTCTCGCCCCGCCCCCATCCCCCGTGTCATGTGCAAGACTTCCTAACTTCTCTTTCTCTCTTCCCTCTTTCATGTCGTGAAACCTTGAAGTCCTCTTTGATGGTAAGCTCCCCCACAATTCTCCCAACCTTTGGTTACATGAGGGAGATAAGTCTTTAGAACAGTCAAAGATATTCAATAGACTCTTCAAGGTTCAGCAGTGCATTATCTGTGGTCTTACCCAGCCACGTACAAATTACTGAGCAAGAAATTAGATGATCATAAATGTATATGCTTCAGGAAGCCAAGGTCATCTAGCTATTGCAGGGAGACACTACCTAGATCTTCTAATTTCCACTGAAAGGTGTATGCCCATTTGATCCATCTAAGGCACTACCATGGATTGAATGACAATATAGATCTGCATTTGGTTCAAGTTTCATTTATAAAGCTCATCCATAGTATTCCCATCACACACACACACAGACCACCTAGATCTTTAATTTCCACCGAAGGGTGTATGCCCATTTGATCCATGTAAGGCACTACCATGGATTTAATAACAATATAGATCTGTATTTGGTTGAAGTTTTAATTTATAAAGCTCATCCATAGTTTTCCCATCACACACACACACACACACACACACACACACACATATTTGTTTTAATTTCTAAGTTGCAAAAGCTGACCTTATGGAAGGTCCAAATGTTGTACTCTAGATGTTCTTTCTATTTGTGGTTTTTCTGTTATCAAGCATCGGCTAGTCACCACATTTTTGTTCAAAGTCCTTAAAGTTGGCTTTGTCTATTAAGCCTGCAACTTTTGGTTATCTTAGTTATGTTTCTGATCAGCTTGTATACCTTCTCATCCAGATTTATATTTTTTTTTTTTTTGGTATAAATGTAATCTATCTTATTGATCATTATCTACAAATATGCGGCTCTTATGGTAATGGATGGGGTTCTTAATGCTCCAAGAATTGTAGATATTCTTGGCTTGAAACTTAAATTCTTCTTCTTTGAGTATACGTGTATAATGTACTTTTTTCACATAAAAGGAATTTATACATTTTAAGTTCATTATTTTCACCGAAGATAACAAGTTTCATCTAGATAGTGAAAAGAGATTTGGGGTCAACATCTCTACTAAGAAATTCAAAGATCCTACTTGATCACAGTTACTTGAGAAAGCACTAAAAGTATGGTGAATGGACTCATCCTGAAAAATAGAAGACATGATACATCTTTCTGTGTCCAAAACCATCCGTTTGATTGATATACTGTTGTCTTCATTTATTCTTCACTTTCTATGTACAATGTTGACACATATTTAGTTTTACAAGTGTCATTTTGTTGATTTTTCTAATTGTGTTATCCAAGTGAGAACAGTGATGCCAACTAATTTTGTGATATATATGCAGACTTGATCTTGATTTGCAAGAGAAAATAATGGAAGTGAATTGGAACAAAAGCACCCAATGGATCCCGAAAGAGAAGTTGCCTAGTGATGTATTCGTATTCGTGTAGCCTGCCTCGCTCGTCTTAGAAAGAAAGAAAGAAAGAAAGGAAGAAAGAAAAGAAAAAAAAAAAACATAGACCTGAATATATGATCACGTAAGATTTAATAGTACACTTAAGGTTTTTTAAAAAATTACTTATCCCTTTTCACCTTCGGCTAAAACTCACATCTGATTATTTTATCTTCTTCTGTCTGTATTATGTTTCCTTTCGTAATAAACTTCAAATAGGTAGATTTGTTGGTATATGGTGCTTAAATGGCCACTTGGTTACACTCCCCACAACACCAAAAAAAAAAAAAAAAAAAACAAAGGAGGGAGGGACCGGGAGAGAACGAGTGCGAGAAATGGCCAATTTAACCCAATGATCACCCACATAAAGATAATTCAAACCAATGAATCCCTTGTGAAGACCATATAAGATGAGATTATTGGCATCATGTATATAGATGGTAATTTATGACTCGATTTGCCAATCTGACGTGCAAACAGTCCACCTTAAATAACTTTAGATTTGACGTAAATAGAATTAGATCGTAAATGGATCAATCCGTTTAAACCTATTTATTAAATGAATTGAGTTCAGATTTAAGTCTTTAATCCATTTAATCTATTCAAAAATTAAATATACTTGTAACTCTATTTAATCTATTCAAAATATGTTTAATTTATTTAAAACCTATTTAAGATATTTAATCGAACCTACTTAACCTATTTCATTTGTTTAAAATTCTTTAATCTACTAAAAATTTGTTTAACCTAATTTGATCGGTATAATAAATAGATTTTGTGGGCCAGAATGGTTTTATTTGTTTAATAAACACGTTGAATCAAGATCTAAAATCTCGATCTGTTTAATAAATAGAACAGATTTGGCTCGAAGAATTTTTAATCCGATCTCATGCAATTGCCGCCCCTGATCGTTGGTTGGTGGGGGCAATCACTTACTTATCCTTCTCTTCATATTTTTCGATCTTGCCGAAAATCAAATAGCAGCCTTACGTAAGGGAGCTGCTGCTACTCTGATCATTTGTGGTTTTGAAGTACAATCATGTGAAATGCTGAGATCCATGAAGTGGATGTTTGCTGCCCCCCTGAGGACCCACTCGATGCGTTTTGATGACTTTTAGTGCGTGCCAGGTGGATACTGTTTCATTTCTCCTAACGAGATAGTAGAGCCATTATTTAACCCAAAACAAGACCGTCATGGCTTGGACAAACTCCTAAAATTTATCTCTTTCATCTCAAGGTGGGACTAATAATAAAACTCGAGGAAATTCAAAATTTTGGTAGAAGGGAAAGGATAGAGATTGCTTCGATATTGACATTTTCATGACAAAATTGAATAAAAAAGATTTGCTAATCTCAACATATAGTTTTTTTTTTTCATTTTAAAATGCAAAGCATGAAGTGAGTCTTAATTGCACATTAATATAACAAGTGCATAAAATTCAATGGCATAAATCTAGGCTATGGAATTGTTAAGGCATTCTAAATAAAAATAAACTGGTAGTGATTAACATTCCTTTTACCGAAGAGTTGTTGATAGGCAATAAACATTTTAGTTTTTGGAGTAGATTTGAGCAGTATGAGGATAGAAAATTTAGTACTGAAATGATTGTCATAGTTTGGTGGATGGCCATTGAAAGTTATTTAACAATGTAAGGAAAATCATAAAATTATATCTGAAAAGCAAGTGATACATTAATTATCTCTCTCCTATTTTCCGGATATATGCTTCACAATTTTTGAAAATTTACGAGATTAAAAGGGAAATTTCTAAAAGAATTAAAGAAAATTAAACAATATATAATATGCACATTTTTTCTCTTTTTCTAAAAATAGTGGTGGGAGAACAACCAATCAAGTTCAAATCCAAATACTCTTTTTGGCTGGAGTAGTAAGGAGAAAGATGTCAAACTTTAGACTAAAATCTGACTATCTTAATACACCTACTTTTGATAACACCCAAAACCCTCTACGTAAGGTTGGACTTATATGTCGATGGGGGTGTGTGATCGGGTTAAATAAAAAGTGACTGCATTATATGTATTTCTGGAAAAATCTTACTTCGGGAACTCCGCTACCTCTTCTCTTATAAGCGATTTCATTTCTTTTTCATATCGCTCTTTTTGAAAATATCATTTTCTAATATTCCTCCACCTTTCTTTTCTTATGCCTTAAGTCTTTTCTATACCTTACCTTTTAATTTTTTCGATCTATTTTTTGTATAGTGTATTAAGTTACATCTCCAAAAATTAGAAAAGAAGAAGACAATATTTCCACAACAGAAGGTTTTGTCGCTACAAATTAGATCAAGAGTTATTCATGCAAAAGGTAGGTGGATGATCTCATCTTTCACTTTAATCAAAGCAATTCCATCTTGATCTCTAAAGAACATAGCGTAAATTGGGATCTTTTTGTACATTTTATCTTTCTTTTTTTTTTTGTTATCATGTAAAATTTTTTCCACTATAATTCAATCAACCGATGAGAATTTATGATTTTGAGGAATATAAATTAAACCTAATTCATTGATCAAAGAAGCATTTCGGGCTAGATACTTTATAAAATTATAGTTAATTTTAACAAGAGATTTACAAATAGGTTGTGCAAATTAAGAATCTGCCAAATATTTTTTCTTTTATCAAAACATTATCTATGATAATTAATATCATCCCCTCTAAATTTTAAAGCACATACAAGAAGGCAATTTTTTTCAACCTCCTTGGATCTACTTCTAAATATTATGTCCTACGATGCAAATTTTTTTATATATTTTTTAGATTACAGCATGATAATGAGAAATTAATCTTTATCCTTTTTTGCAAACAATACATTGTTTCTCTTTCTTCCCCTAAGAAGGAGAATTCTTTATTAAAAAGATGAACATTGATCGGTTGAAATATTAAAATGAGAATAAAAATTTAACCATTGACTAATTGACTAAGGTTTCCAAACAAAATATTGATGGAAACCTATTAAAGATTATATTTATTTTTCTTTTTTTTGGTCAACTTGTACAATTTCATTGTGCATATGTGTATGTATGTATGTGTATACAACTAAGATGTATAGATATTTACACAAAGGCAATAATATTATTTAAATACCTATTTCATTCATTTTAAAAGCAAATTCCATAATTTTTTAGTGTATTGGGTGCGTTAAAAAAATCATGCAGCATTGATAATAATGAAACATTTAATGCATTTTTAAAATTACGAAGACATCCCTCTTGAATTTAAATGCAAGAGATTCCAAATAGCTATATATAGCAATGCTTTAAAAACCAACAAAAGAAAGTCCCAAACAAACATCCCTATCTCTTGGAAATATGAAATCCAAAATAACTCAATATATAGATGCTCATTAATAAACCCCATGTGCAACCTTTCAATGCGCCATCTCGTACCATAATCCTATGCATGTCTATGTATGTTTCTATGTTATTTATTTTTATTCATATATATTTTATCACCTCTAGTTGCAAAAGCTTTGAGGCTAACCACATGTCACATGCTCGAATTGGACATTGCCTTCCACGATGGACCTACCTTGGTCCACTTAATAAATTTTCTTTCTTCGGGTTATCTTTTTAGTTTTTTTTTATCCTATGTAAAAAAATAGAAAAGCCCTCGCATACTTGAAAATGTGTATAGCTAGAACTAGTATGCACAATGTAACTTTTATGTGGTGATCTCCATGGAAAGCTTAATAAAGGGTAGAGGTCACATTTTTTTTTCTTTTTAAATAGACAGATCTGAACGGGACCAGCAACCTTGCCTAGATTCTTGTCATTGCCATCGTGTTATTATCTTAATCAGAGGATTATGATCTCAACAACTAGGATTAGGATAGCTGCAATTGGCCCGTATTTTGTCGCCCATAGGAGGGAATAGGGGCATATTGGGAATATGACCTCAAAAAGAAGGCGGGTTCGTTGGCCCGTAGGTTCCGTCAGGCCGCGCTCCCAGGTCCGGATGGGATGTCCGCACGCGCCGGAAAAGTAGTGGCCCTGGTCTGGCCCGAGAGAATATCTCGTCCTTTGTCTCCACGTGGCGCTAAACTATTGGCGGTAAATTTACGGGCGGGAGATCATGTCTTTTTTTCGTCTCATCCCCGAATGTATAGGGTGTTACCACTTTTACAAAATATCCCCGATCTTTGCATGTTATTACAATTACGCCATCATGACCGTCTATTTTGAGTGGACGCAAATCTTGATGCGGATTGTAGGAGGTGCTGTGGTGCGGGAGCCTCAACCTTGTACTAGGGGAACACCTACCTCGGCCTCTGGGATGCAAAGAGACATGGCCTGAATGTGTGAATTAAATCAATTGACTTTTAGCAAAAATAAATAAATAAATCAACTGACTCGCACCAAATCTAATTGAGCCCATTGGATTGGATGAGGAAGTGGAGTGCTTAAGATGGATGGCTGAATTAGCCCCGGTAGATGACTCAGCATGATTGTGGTCTTTAGACTTAGAAAAATTAAGTGGAAGATTTAGATGACTTAATAGCAAAAGCAAAAGCTATATAGGAGGCTTCAAATTAGGCTATCTTTATGAGAATGCAATCAAATAGTAAGAGGTTCACCGCACATCTTGCTGATAAATGCTTGTTGGCCACCTACTTTTTGTATCAGTCAACATCTAGAGGAAAGGATAAGGTGTGAACCTTACAATTCATATATGTTATCCAAGAAAAAGACCTACAATGATGCATAAACTTCCTATCAGAAGGTATATATCTATTAAATTTTGTTATAAAGAATTACAGATGGTTTCCTTTCTCAATCACATATCTCTTTCTTAATCACAGCCTATCTATATATCTCACAGGGGGAAAAAAAAGAAAGAGAGTTTCCTTAAAATTTCTGTTCATGAACAGGGAGAAAATATTGGGTGATGCATGACTTGCGAAGATGAAGACACCCTGGTATTAACCATAGAGAGACCCAATCTTGTGGGCTACGAATCAAGAAAAATAGAAGGGAGGATATTATTGAAGTTTTACAAGATATATAGCCTCAACCAAACAGTATTTAATTTAGACTCTCAATTATTGCTTGAAGCCTTGGAACACCATATAAATTAATCAATATCAATTAATCAATATCAATTATTACAGCAATACATTGTTATATAGCAAGGATTAATATATATAAGAATTCAGAAAAATCTAGACAGAGAGAGAGGTCCTAGTGTGACGGACAAATCTACTTATTCTCTCTCTCTCTCTCTCTCTCTCTCTCTCTCTCTTCATGTATATTTTTAGTTTCAGGAGGTCCTGTACCTTTCCTTCCGGATTCGATTAAATCGCCGATGCCCCTTCTCTCTCTCTCTCTCTTCCCCCCTCTCTCTCTGTTTGGCTTCTGAGAAATGTCCCAGACTTCCAAGGTAAGCCTAAGAGAAAGAAAACATTGTATAGATATATGGGTCTTATGTTTTTGTAAAAAATTATCTTGTTTTCCTGCTGAGATTTGTGGTGATGGAAAAGCCAACGTCCCAATCCGTTTTCTTTGATCCTTTTTTTTTAAATGAGCTTCAGTTATTTGCGGAGATTAGCAAAAATTTGGCATCAAAATTCGATCTTGCTTAGGATATACTTTGTTTTCTCTTCCTTTTTCCTTTGTCGGGGTCTTGCTTTATTCCCATTTCAGGAATTCTTTCTGCAAGATTTTTTTGTACGTTTGAGCATTTAGTCCGCACCAATTCTGTCCTCTTCTCCTCTTCCAAAAAGTCTCTTTTTTTCCCCCCGAAATTTTATTGTATTCTCTGTTCTTTTCTCCTTTCTTTTTCTCTTAAATTTGTCCTCCTCCATTGATTCGTTTTGATGGTACATTGGTTCTTTCTTTTTAGCTCCCTCGAGTTTTGATCTTGGTGGTGAATGGTGATATTCCCCTTTGGATGCGAGACTTCGGGTATGGGATTTTTCTAAAAGGCCAGGGGAAAACAGTTCTCTTTTATGGAGTTCGATCATCTTTTATATGCTTATTAAAAAGAAAAAGAAAACAATCTTTTTATCATCTGATTTCTTTGTGAAAAGAAGACACGGAAGCCATGATTTCCTCTCTGTCCGTGTCTCTCATGCCTCCTGGTGCCTTCTGATACAACTCCAATAGATTCCTCTCTCTCTCTCTCTCTCTCTCTCTCTCTCCCTCCCCTTCTTCTCTATCCTCCTTGGGTTCCTCACCGGGCTTTCTGTTTTGCTTCAAGAAGAGATGGGATGATGGGAAAACTTCCTTTTTACCTCAGTTGTATCAAACTTTGTCCCCTCCTTGATGTCTTCCTTCCTCACTTGGGTTTCTAGTTTTAAGAGCCTCTTTATGTGCTTTTTGAGGAGTTAAAGCTAGGTTCTACCCAGAGATCTCCTCTTTTTCTAACACCCTTCTCTTCATTGTGTTGTTTCTTTTTCTTTTTTTTTCCCTCTAATTGGCATGCAGGCCTGGTTTTGACTCCCAAGCGAGGAGGAGGAGGAGGAGGAGTGGATGGAGAGGGACACCTTCTCAGGCCTTGGCAATGGCACCCAGGTGGACAGCAAAGTTCTCCAGACTTTCCAGAAGAGCTTTGTCCAGGTCCAGAGCATCTTGGATCAGAATAGGCTGTTGATCAATGAGATCAACCAGAACCATGAGTCGAGGATCCCCGACAACCTCAGCCGGAACGTCGGCCTGATCCGAGAGCTCAACAACAACATCAGGAGGGTCGTCGAGCTCTACGCCGACCTCTCTAGCTCATTTGCCAAGTCCATGGAGTCCTCGGAGGGAGACTCAGCTGGCACTCTTAGGTCTTCTGATGGGAAGCCTGGCCAGAAGAGAATTAGGCCTGGGTAGACGCAAAGTCAGGCAGAGCCCCTTGTCTTCTTCCTTGGGAGGCACAGAGATAATGGTGGTAGGATTGGACCTTGATAGCTTCGCAGAGAAAGAGAGAGAGAGAGAGAGAGAGAGAGAGTAGAGTCCAATAATAGGTGATTTCTTGCATTGTTGTAATCCTATCTAACTCCGCTTCCTCTCTCTGCTCTCGTTGAAATGATTCTCTGCGCGCATTCTGAAGTAGTTTAATTTTCTTCTAGTGTTCTTGTATCCGTCCTATGGACATCCCATAATAATAGAGTGAGCATTGCAGCTTTTCTTATAGATTGTTGTCGATCCTTATTTGCTGGGTTTTTATTCTTGAAGCTAATTTTCTTTATTTAGATTGTTGTTGAATCTTATATGGGTTTTGTCCGAAGTTGTTTGCATGTATGATGGGCATGAATTGTTGTTTGTAGTCTAATAGAAAACATTTCCAGAAGCCTTATCAACCACAGTCGTTTGTTATTCTGATGTCTCAGCCTTTAGCCTTTTGCCCTCCACTTTCTCTTGTCTTGAAAAGTTCGAGAGCTGATCCGGGTTTTTATCGTTCTCTTGATTGATTGTTCTTCCGTGGTCACCACCATTAATCCCTGATGAAACCAATCCTAGCTCCTTTTTTAAGAGCCTTTGCCACAAACTATTTGTCCGTTTCTGCGATCTTTTGTAGAGGACTGTAGTGGTGGGTGCTGTTTCCCACTTCATAAACCTACAAAAGAGAGATGGAGAGGCCCCTGAAGCCCTTTCATCCCATGGAATCAAACCTTTTTCTGGTAGCTAAGAGACACTTTCCATCCTTTGTGTGGAAGGGGAACATGAATCTCCCTGTGAATGCCTGCAAAGTTAGTGGGCTTCTGAAGATGCTCTATAGGACATCAACAGGAAAGCAACTTTTAAACAATTTTTTTGGCTTCCAATCATATACCACAAGGCCAGAATCTCAGATAAGAGCAGATGAGCTTTTTGACCCTTGTCCTGTTCTAGCAAATGCCAATCTCATGCATGTTCTTTAGTTGGAGCTCTAAGAAAGCAAAATATTGGAGAATGGAAAGCAGCACAGATGGTCTCCAGCAAAGAACTAGAACACCACAGCAATCCACATAAGGTTTTACCCCAACAACAGGAAAAAGGTGCCCATAGGTTCCTTTTGAAGATTTCCATTGTCTGGATCTCCAGTACAATTTTATTTGTAAAGAGAATATTTTTCAAAATTTATTCAAAAAAAAACCCCATACTTGCTGTTGGAATGATTAATAAGAGATATGCTTGTTATTCCAATGATTAATATAGGTCGTATGAGATCTTAGGGATGATGGTTTCGAAACTTATGACCTCAAACAACCAAGACCAATCTTTTCATGGGGCATTTGCCATGACTAATTGAAGCTTGCTCCTTTTGCTCCAAAGGATTATAGGGAATCAAGTGGATCTGAAGTGTGGGTAGGTATCCAAACCATGGTTGAACTAACTTCTTCCTATATTTTGAAGCCACTTTTTTTTAAACTTGTCTATTTTCTTAGCTTAACACTACTAAGCTAAGAAAAGTCTCTAGATAGTTAAAAACTAGAAAGTATTATCTATTAACAATTCATAGTTCATACAAGTAATGGTAGATAGACCTGAGTGCTGACACTTAACCCCCTTCCTTCCCTTTTCAAACACATGAAAGTGCTTTTGGTTGAGTTTTTAACTAAGCTCTGCTTTGCATATGATATTTTTAATAGAAAGATGTCTTTGGGAAAGAATTGAGAGGTACCCAATTGATAGCTTTGCATGCCAGCTGACAATTCTTTAAATAACATAATCTGCAGTAATTTATAGTTTTTGAAACCTCAGGCTTCATGGTAGCAATCTTTGTTTTTAAATCTTGATTGTTGATTTAGAGTAGATATTTATCTGTTTTTCATGAGGAATGCTTGTATTAGCTTCATTAGCTTTATCTTCTTAACCAAGGTGCCTGGAGGTGCAAGAAAATAGCATGTACTCTGCAAAACTGGCAGTTGGGTGTATGCCTAAGCTCCTAGTTATCCCTCTAAGAGGTCATGGTTCATATTTGTTGCATGTAGTCTCATAGATGTACTAGAAAAAAATTTGGGACAATAACATGTAGAAAGATGAAAGATTCAAGATAAAGGTAGCTTCTCTCTGTTGTGTGGTAGATTCTTGTTAGACATTCATTATTGCTCATTTTATGTTGTCAAATTCTTTCATATATTTTTCACTCTTTGCGCCAAATGGACTAGGAATTGTCTGTTGGCACCCCTTGTTTTATGCACTGAGGAAGTAGTATTCCCATTATATTTTTTTTTTAAAAAAAAGGAAATTCGAATTCTTTGCCTTTTTTCTTGCCATTTTTATAGATGTGAGTTGCTGTTGGCCTTTCATTTAGGATATTCTCCAAAAAAAAACAAGAAAAAGGAAAAGGGGAAAAAAATAATCCAATGTATTTCTGCAATATTTTAGTTTTCCCACCAACCATGGTTAGAAAACTCGACTTTTCTAATTATTTTAGTTTCTAAGACTTTTTCCAAGAAACTAGTCCGAGGCTATATTTTATTGGTGTCCCATAATCCCGATTACATTCCAAATAATTTTCTCATGTTAAACTTGCTTAATGTTCATACTTTTTTTAAGAAAATTGAAAAAAAAAAATCCTAAGATCTTATTTGTTTATCTTTTACAATTGTTTTATCTCCTCATTCCCCTTTGTTAGTTGGTAGTTTGCACACCTATTTAAACTTTTTTAGGTATGTATTCATCTTCAAGGCAGAGAGAAAGAGAACTTTTTATTTTAATTGTATTATATGTTAACTCTTTTTTCTTTTTTTAAAACACCAAACAATTGTTTCCTAACCAATAATTCATATATTCAACTTAGTAAGATGAGCTTTCAAATATGAAACAACTTTTCTAGTTTTTTTTCCTCATATTCTATAATGTATTAGATAAGAGACTCGAACTTGGAATCTACCTTTACCAAGCAAAAGAAAATTCAGATATTTCAAAATCTTTAAATGTTCTTTCTTTTCTTCAGGAGTGAAAAAAAAAAATCCAATCCTCAAAATCCTAAATTCTAGGAAAATATATCTCTGCTCAGTGACTTTGAATTTCGCATCACTAGTCAATGTGCTATAATCAATTTTATATTAGCAGACATCTCAACTAACTGCATCAATATATCTACTTTTTTTACTTGTACAATTATGACATTAATCTAATAATCATTTGTCTTGATTCCTGTGACATAATTTGTTGTTAAATTCTCCTTGATTAATGTTATTATAAGCTAATAGATGGCCTAGTGCAGGAGTTCGATTTTATTTTGACAGAAGCACCCCTCTTACTTTTTCCATCAAGATTATCTCGAGAAAGATAAAGACAAGCTCCACAGCTGCTATCATAAAGGAGAAGTATATTTATCAATTTTCTAAAGGAAAGATCATTTGATAATGATGGACGCCAGCCAAAATGGTGGTCCGCATGTGTCATTTATGGGCCCATCCCGTGACGCAAGGAAAACAAAAAGGAGATCTACCAACATTAGCCGAAGTCCGAAGGCTAGCATTGGCCGAATGCCAACGCAATTCCCTCCTTGAAATAGGAGTTTCCTTTGAGCCACCACAACGTCATCTTATCAATAGCACATATTAATTGAAGTAGTTTAAGATATCATATATGCCCAAGTCATGGATTAGTATTACTAGACACAGCTTTACTCTCTTTCTTTTTTTCTTGGGGGGGGTCTGTGTCCCACCGCCATGTCTCCAAACAAATGACTTGTTTACCTTTGCTCATAGTTTAGGGATTGTGGGTTTGCAAATATAGGTTGGCTCCTCATTTGTTTATTTGTAAGTACTGGCGTTGTGAACGAGGTTTAGAGGAAGGGAGAAAAGATTCCAACCTATCTTCATGCTTATAAAAGCAACCTTAGATTAGTAGGACCTTTTTTTTAAAGATTCCAACCTATTGCTCGGAGATTTATAAAGTGGGATTCCGTTGAGCATGAGTTAGCACAACCGTTCCTAGAAGAAGAACAAGGCTTAATTTGGGATGGAGTGCGTTGAATTGTGCATATGGGTGCATGATTTGCCTTCCACGGTTCCCTATAAAAGATTATACAAAATAATACATGATGTATTAGATTCCTAGCTAATTTTTTTACACGGTATTTTAGAAACTAAGATTTCCATAGTTGATCGAGTGGAGCATGAGAATATTGTAACATGCTAATAGTTAGCTCATTGGTCGAAAATCTATTTATTTCTCATTTATTTGTCATCGGTCAACACTTATTGTAAAATATTTAATATCTTCGGATAAATTAGGTAAACCACTTGATTTAGGTAATTCCTTATGATGACTATTATAACTACACTCTATGCCTCTAGTGTGACCATTTTGTTATAGTTTTATTATGTGCTATTCCAATGCATTATTTTATTGGTTAAAATCCCAAAATATATGTGGTAATGTGTATATGTTTGTGTTTCTGTTTATATATCTATGTGTGCATCTGAAGTTCGGTCCAATGGTAATTAAGCTTAGAGGTGGAAAAAAGAAAAAATTTGACCATTAATGTAAACGACGGTTTTAGATATTATCGATGCTGATGTTCTACTATGATGGTGCTCCAATGATATATTTTGGACTATTATGGACTGGTTGGACATGTAGGAAAGTTCAGATTAGTTTTGGAGTAAAACCAGACTTACTTAACACTTAGCATGGAGTCTATTTTAAACATTCCAAGTGTTATCATCTAACTTTTTAATAGAACAACATTGTATATATTAGTTTCATCGTAATTTGAGCCTATTTTGTATTAATGATGCCCAACAAAACTCAAATTAAAAAAATATTTTACCTGGAAAATATGTGGTTGGAAGGTAATTCTACAACCATAGAATGATTAGCTTAGGTCTTTCAAGGCTACCCATACTCATCTAGAAGAAAACAATGCCGCTAGGTGGCGTGGTAACTAGGAGTTTAAAATTCATGCTAGAGATAAGTGGATTGGAGACTCCCCTATAAAGGCATACTTAGAGCTCAAGTCGATACAAATGGAACGCTGTACGAATGATTGTAAAAAAGAATATTTAGCAAGTTTGACATAGATATAATTATTAGTTGAGAAAAATTTAGAAATTCTCTAAGAGGAAAGAAAATGATATCATTAGCTAAATTTGGGCCAAATTAAGTTTTTGATTATATATTGTCATTCATCTTATTATCTTTTTTAACATCTGTGTTCTCTTTTGACTAAAAAGGGAAATTTGCCTTTAAGATAGAATGGTCAGACCTTACTAATTAAAAGAATAAAGGGAAACTATGGTCTCTAGAAGGCAAGGAAGAATTTTGCTTCAGGTTTCACCCCAAAAGTTTATTGACTTTCTATTAATTGTTGAAAGTGATAAAAATTGAAGAAAAACTTTCACTAAATCAAGAAGTTAGAATAGTAGGTTGGAAAAGATTTTGCACGATTTTAGCATTAAAATTCCAGCACTCAAAAAGATGAACAGTGACCACCTTTAATAAAGTTAGACTCCTTTATCTTTTTGTTTTTTCTCCTTAAACAAAGCTGATTGTTGCTTGAGAACATGTAAGGCTGCAAAAGAATGCTAATTTTTCCTATTGTGCTTGGTAGTGGCTAATTAATATTGTCGTTACCAAATGAATCTTATGCCATTTAACAAAAATGGCTTAACATGTCATTATAAAATGCTAAAGGGACAACCAAAAAATAATAAAATACAGAAAGGGATACATGGATAATGTATAACTTTCCCATTGGACCTTTTATAACACAGTTTATATTTGTTAAGAATGTGATTGGATAGGGAACAAGTGAGGAGATAACCTTATATTTTCTCTCTCATTCTACCAAACAACCTTTTGAGCTGATCAAATAGGACCACTCCATGCTTATGACACTGGAGGGAATATCCCTTTCACTTCCATCATAAGCCTATTCTATAAAAAGGGATGGAATGGGCTTCTCTCCCACAAATACCATATAGCCAATTACCACAAAACTCATCCACTTTTCTAAAAAAAACAGTGAAAGGGTGATTTTGCTGCTGTAAAAAATTTAGATCATATAGAATCTAATGCATGCTAATGCACTATATTCCATCCTAATATCCCTTCCCACTTATTTCTCCAGCCAAACACCAAGATATTCTTATCCTGCGGAATAAATCCGTGTCTTCTATATCACCCAGACCAACTTTTCCAGTTTTTTAGAATATGTCCTGTAATCAAATGCAGTCAAAGATATGTATAAAAAAGTTATACAACAACCATGTAACTTTTTTATACAAGATTTGTATGCTATCTTAATGTACTACTCTAAATCCTTGAATGCGTTTCTCAAACAAAATATTTGAACCCATGCCATAAAAAAAAAGACAAGAATGTCACGTTCACATGCCCTGTGGCAAATTACCATCCACAGGACAAGCCAAACTAGCCGTTGATTTTTGTGGGGGTAAAAGATTGCATGATCAAAAGAATACCAACGTGATTCACGAATGACACTTCCTCCAACCAGATTACATAACTACCCCTGACCTTCCTTATTTTTACGATGCCACCATGGTCCCAAACAACTAGTCCCCTTGTCGGTGAGAGGGATTGTCCCTGGGTGACAAATGGGTGTACAATCTTCTGCTTTTAGTTGTATTACTCTCGGGTACAAAATTAGTTAGTTTAAAGTGGCTATCGTGGACCATCATTGGCCGTACGCTCCGTGCGACCTTGGAGAGGAGTAGCGTCATCCGTCGCCACCCATCTCGAATTGGCGCGAATCTCCAGACAGATCCCGAATACGGTTCTTTTGATCGTTCGAAAATTTTGTACGGTGAGATATCGTCTATACAGAGTGTCAGGGTGTGCGAGCCAAACACCCAGCTTGGGTCGAACCTCCTCCGAAAAGAAATATGCGTCGGTTCTAAATTCTAATATAAAGTTTTCTTTTTTTTTAAAAAAAAAATGGGAGACTTAGAGCTCACATAGAAGTCGGTCAAGGCCCTGCCACGTTTACCTGAGGCCTAGTGTGGTGGCGGTGACACATGGTGCGTTTTGTGATTAATTCGCTGCCAGATGGATTATGCACAACGGACTACAGTGTGGTGGATGCTCACCGAAGAAAATGCGAGCCTAAAAGCGGGATGGAGGCACCTCCCGGGATCTCACCTCCCGAAGCTAGCATTAGCAAATTCTAAAGAGAGCAGCAGCAATGTCATGCACCAAGGATAAGAAAAAAAAATTATAACATTAAAATTATTAGATTGGTGCCGTATCATAATTGTAGATTAAAATAAAATATTGGCTAGAATCATGATCCATCAAATCCATATTCTATTTTGGATCCTTCACTGTTTATATCATGTACGTGCATCCAAAATAAGTATTAAAAATCTAGGCTCATGAAAGGTAGGGATGTCTTTCATCATATTTATTTAAAATAAATGTAAAATTGAATCAAAACTTTTGCATGATCCTTTGATTAAAATAGATAATCGAACGAGTTTCAAATTGATAAAACCAGCTTTATTATTTAAGTTTGCAATTCTTTTATGCATGAACATTATAAAAAAAATAAGCAGAAACATATCCCAAAGATTTACTATTTTTCACGGCTGCCCAATCATACATCATAGGTGCCCACTATAAATAAATAGGCGAGCTTTAATTTAAAACTCAAAATAAAATAAAATAAGCCAAGTTGCCAATGATTATTAATAATAGATTATCAGTTAAACTAAATATTAAAAAAATTTGTTCAAGAAATTGTCCAAATTTCTACTAATTACAATACTTCAGTCTCACGGAGAGATGCTTATTAACCTAGTTATAGCCATACTTTTCTTCTAGTTCACCTTCCAATAACTATAATATAAATATATAAATTAATATAATAGTTATAACTTGTTATAGCCATTGATGAAATATTTAATTATTATAGTATCCTAGATTTGATCCTGGACTTATACATATCTTGAATAGCTACAAATCATACGTACACGTCTAGTGTCCATTGAGGCAGTAGGAAGCGGTGAAAGACCGCCTAAGGTTAAGAGCGGTGAGTACACTCCCACTAACCATTAAAGAATGGAAAAGACCACTCCCCATCCGGCCCCATCATTTTTTTTTCTTTTTCCAGTTCGAGGACCCTCTATAGACTCCGGAGCCTTTCCTTCCGGATTCGTGCACATCGACGCTCATCTCGCGCTTTCTCACGCCTTCTCAGATTTCCTCTCCTTCTCCCCCCACCCCACCTTCCCCCTCTCTCTTATACGGCTCTGAATAAATGCTCCGGATTTTCAAGGTACGCCAACGAAGATTTATGTGCCGCCTTTCCTTTTCTTCTGGGATTTGTTGTTGATGGAGATTCCAATGTTTCCGACCCTGCTTTTGATCGTTTCTCGAAATAGATTTTTTTTTATTTTGCAGGATTGTCAACTATTTCGCATCAAAAGCCGAATCGTTATTGGTTTTTTCTTTTATTCTGGGTTTGTTATTGGTTGTCTTTTAGATACTCCCTTTCAGTTTTTCTCCGAATGGATTGTAGTTTTTCTCGAATATTATGAAGAATTCTGTATCAAAATCCGATCTTTACTGTTCCATCTTCTTCTTTTTTCTGTTCTCTTTTCTTCATGTTTATAATGTTTTAGACACCTCCTTTTTGTTTTTCTTCCGGATGGATTGTCGTTTTTCTTGAATATTATGAAGAATTTTGTATCGAAATTCGATCTTGGTTTCTCTCTCCTCTGTTTTCAGTTGTTGGTGTGGTAGTATTCTTTTTGTTTTTTTTTTTTATTCTCTGGTTTTTTGTTTATGTTCTTGTTTCAGGAATTCTTCTGCAAGATTTCTGTGTACGGTGAGCATTTGGACAACCAATTCTGTCCTCTTGATCCTGCTCCACACCAGAACGAAAAGGTCCTTTTCCTGTCTATTTTTCCCCCGTAAAATTAGACAATTTTTATCCTTTTGCTCCTCCTCCGTGAAATTTTTGCTCTGCCATCTCTTTTTCAGTACATTGGCTGTTTTCTTTTTTCTTTTAAAATCTCTCTTTATTTTGTGTGGTAGTTCTCACTTCTCAGTTGAATGTGAGGCCTCTGAAATGGTTTCTTTTTGTAAGGAAAAAAAAAAAGCAGCAGCTCTGGAAAGCTATGCTGCTTATGGAATTGGATCAGCTTTTCTATACTATAATATGGAAAACCCTGTTTGCCATCTGATCCCTTTGTGAAAAGTAGCCTCCAAGGCCATGATTTCTCTTCAGTCCTTGTCTCTCATGCCTCCTAAGGCCTGATTCCACTGCTCTAGATTCCTCTCTCTCCCTACCCCCCCCCTTCTGTTTTCCTATGCTCCAAATTTTTTTTTGTTTTTTTTTTCAAGCTTGCTTCTGAGGAGTTTAGGCTACTGGTACTCATTTATCTTTCCCATTTCCATCAAATTTGGTCTCTCCTTAGTGGCTTCCTCACTTGCTTTTCTTGCTTCCTCCTTAGTGATTCCTCTCTTTTTCTCCCCCTATCCTGATCTGATTTCTATCTGCAGGACTGGTTTTGAACCCACCTTAGAAGAGGAAAAGAAGTGGGGATGATGGAGGGGGACACCTTCTCAGGCCTTGACAATGGAACCCAAGCGGACAACAAGGTCCTCCAGGGCTTCAAGAAGAGCTTTGTCCAGGTCCAAAGCATCCTGGATCAGAACAGGCTGCTGATCAATGAGATCAACCAGAACCATGAGTCGAAGATCCCCGACAACCTCAGCCGGAATGTCGGCCTCATCCGTGAGCTCAACAACAACATCCGGCGAGTCGTCGACCTTTACGCCGATCTCTCCTTCTCCTTTACCAAATCCATGGAAGCGTCATCGGAGGGGGAGTCAGACGGGAAGCCCGGCCACAAGAGAACTAGGCCTGGCTAGAGAAGCATGACAAAAAGGCAACGCTTTTGCCCACGGCAGCATGGAACTTGATAGACTCGCGGAGACACAGAGAGAAGCCGTACTCTGCTCTTCTTCATAATAACAGGTGATTACTTGCCATGTTGTAATCCAGCGCAACTCTCATTGTCTTCTATCTCATTCATATGAAGCTCTCTGCCTACCTTGTAGACTATGTTGTTTAAGTGTACCTCTGTTTCTGGTTCTTATGAGCATAGCTTTGGTCATGGAATCAAGGTCTCTTTAGCTTAAAACTAGGAAAACCTTTTCATCATTTGTGTGAGATGGGTTGTCTGTAATAATGATTTAAGACAGCAGCAACAAAGCAACTATGGATAATTTTTTTTGTCTTCTAATCATATGCCACAATGAGAAAAATGTTTTATAATCTCAAATGGGGGGATGGGGCTTTGTATGATCTTTTTGGATCGGAGGTATAAATTTGGAGAATATGAGATAGGATTTATGAATGTGTGTTTAATTCTACATCAGTTGCTGAATTTTTTTTAATATTTATACAAAACTAAAAAAATTTAAAAGTATTTTTTGATTAAATTTTTTTGATGAGATACTGAGTCGTAGGACCGATATCTATAAACATTGATGCCCAAGATCATTTGGTTTTGGGGGAGCTCAATAATTGGGCGTGTGGGGGCTCTGCTCCTTCCTCGTATAATGGATTGTAGGAGCTTGAAAGGGAATTTGGCATGCAAGCTGAAACTACTGGAATAATATTTTATGGAGGAAAAAAACATTAGAATAATGCCTTGTGGAAGAAGACAGATATTCATATTTAGAGATGGAATATGACAAATATTGTCTATGGTTTCAAAGAATCTACTGGAAAGATACAACTTGATACATTTTCTAAAACACGACTTTTGGGCAACACGTACGTCATTAAATAGAGAACAAGATATCCAGGTTTGGACGTCTAACCTTCTTGAGTTCTTGTCCTTGTAACGTGTTTCTCGGTTTCTTACAAAAAAATAAAAACCTCTTTCATGCGAATAGGTGCAGGCAAATTGTACTTACAGGAGAAACCTCTTTCAAAGAGACATAATGAAGAAATTTTTATGCTGGTTAAAATTGTTTACACTTTACAGGAATAATTATTCCAAGAAAAAGCTCTCATAAGCTATTCTTTAGTAAAATTATACTAATTTTTTATTTTAAGATAAAAATCAGCATTTAGAATGTTAAAATAAAGGAACGAGATGAAATCTCTGTATCTTATATTCACCATTAATACAATATGTGCATCAATATATAGCCTGATGATATAGCTAGTAAAAAAAATGTATTAAAATTAATAAAAAATATTAATTATATTTAAACCAGAATAATAGCAAGATGGTAAATATGTTTAACGGAGAAGATATTTTAAGAGATTCTTTTAGCTATTTAATAGCAGAGCCAAATAATATTTAGCATAACTTTATTTTTTTTATATTCTCGAACCAAATGTAGCTACAAACTTTTGTGGAACCTTCCACCAGCTCCATGTTCCTCATTTTTCTTTTCTGCTCAACAAGTCCATTTCTTAGATAACATATGGATTGAGTAGTCAGTGGTCCAAATAGGTCCATTTCATCATTATGAGAATCATCAGAATGCTGTGCCATGTAAAAAACTATCCGGTCTGCAACGTTGTTCATCTCACGATATATACGAGTAGCTTAGAATTTAGTGCAGCTCAATGCTATCTTCTAAATATCTAGTAGTAAAAAGGGGTCCATTTACCTATTAAGCATGTCTTAAAATCTAACCTTTCACAATCATTGAATCACCCTCGAGATAAATATGATTAATTCTTAAGACAGATCTTACATAACTCATACCTTTTCATGTCGCGCTCAACTTTATTTCACGAATGAATATCATAAATTTGTCCATATAAATTTAGAGTTAGAGTCTCTAGCACCTTTTTTGTCATCTTCATCGACTATATTACCGTCGAAGTTTATCTTGATAAAGCTTTGCGTCGGGCTCCCAGCGAAAGAATCATCTAAGGTGTTGGCTGTTTCATATATAATAGCGATAATACATGGTCAAAGTGTTTCGAAGGTTCAGGCTGCCACGTGTTCTATTCCACAAAGTTTCATTGACTGAACAGCCGCGATATAATCTTTCTCGAACTTTGCTGCCGTATATTTTTATTATATTTTATTAATAATAATTTCAAATCACAATCATTATTCACTAAGGGGTTTCAAATTTCAATGGGGCTTTAGCGCTTACACGGAGGCGGAGAGGAAAGGAACGGAAAATCGGACGTAAAGGAGGAAAAAGAGAAAAAAATGTTGAGGAAGAAATACCTCACACAGATGAGATAGATAATTTGATAAAAAAATAATAAATAAAGAGATATGATTAGAAAAATAATACATATCAGTCTTTTTTCATAAACAATCTCTTTTAGTATGTGTAATTTCTTTTATAATTATAAAACTGAAACACTATGTTAATAAAAGAAGTTTCGCTCTTATTTAATTTTTGGATTTTTTCCGCCTCTTAATTTTTGCCTATTCTATCTTAAGCAGCAACCTGTTGATTCTCAAAGTGAATGCTTTGGATTTTCTGAATGCTCTTCTTTGCATGATTCAAAGTCTTGAAGGGACTTCTCCACTGATCTATACAAGTGTTGGACTTGTTCTTGAATCACCAAATATTGTCTAGCAAGATATTCTGGCTGTAAAGTAACCTCAGATACAGATATGAGCAAATCTTTTCCTAACAGTGTTAACAATATAAGATTGGACAATGTTTGCCTTGATCAAAATTGTGCCAGTTCTTTGCCAGGTTTCACACAGGTGCCACCATGCGAACTTGACTATAGACTTGGACCAACTTGACATATATGGTTTACCAAATTGTGAATTAGGTTTTCAAGCAAAAAAAAAAAAAAGGAGCCAATTGGAGCCTGGGGCAGCTACACTTTACCTCGAATCAAGCTCAGCCACATGCCTTCAAGTTTGGCTTATGAACAACGTGTATCTTTATAAGTAAGCTATGATTCCTCAAGCTTATCTGCAAGTTATAATTTATCTCAGGTTGTAATCCATTGGACCTTTAGCTATGGAATTTATCTTTTTAATTATATCATAGATACGAAGTGATTAAGTTTTATGACATGATAAAATAAACTTTCTAGTTCACCATAAAGATAGATTAAAAAAATATCCACCGCTATAGAATAACTGAGCCCTCTCATAATGATGACGATGGAAGCAAGCTATAAGTGTTTATCTTCAAGTGCCTTGCAACCTATCTTTCTATCAAAAGAGAAACAGCTTGCCAACTAATAAAAAATATCTTAAAATAAATAAAATAAGGTTAGGCATTTGGATAAGAAAACCAGGGAATCAATCCTAGGTCCTTAGGTGTGTATTAAGAACTAAGAAAAGTGGCGGGAAGATCATTAAGGCATTCCTCATTATTTTAATCCTTGATGCTTTGTTTTAAGGAAACAATCGAACCCAAGCTTGGTTGAATTAAATATCTAAGCAAGTCAAGCTTGGCTTACCCATAAGTCTTCCCCCTCATAGGAGAATCTGATGCTCCACAGCCTGCACTTCTTTTTTTTTTCTATATATGTGTGACAGTAAGATTGTCTCATTGTAACTTTGAATTGCTTGAAATTTAGAAACAGCATCTTGTATACGGGTGTAAGGCTGCATACATCTAATCTTTTTCAGAACTTCTAGTGATGGGAGGCGTGTGTACGGGGATGTCCTTTTTTCTTACCTCTTTATGAGGGCAAAGTTTTGATCTACTTTCCGATTATCCTATTTTCATCACCCCTGCTCCAAAAGGAACACTCAATTTTATCTAGTTTCCAACAAACTATTTCAACTTTTTACGCTACTATGATACTTATCTGAACTACCTAATATAAAGGCTTTGATTAATATTAATCACATGCAATCAATTCCAAGGGATTTGAAGTTGTACTCACCTAAAAATCAAGCTGATTAACAACTATGATCAGTATGAATTTTTTTTTTATTTTTTTCTACTCAAATAAAAATGAAAGTGTTCATGAATTCGATTGTTGGACATAGAATAAGACTCAACTTTGTTGACACTTAAAATTTAAACATATCAAAAGGGTTTTCCACAAATTGATTACTTCACAGCCTTCATCATTTGTTGTGGATCCCACTAAAAATCAAGTTGGTGAACAAAAAGGATAAGAAGAAAATGCCTAACATACTCCTTTCTTGTGTCAAGAGAAGTGGGTCTAAATGGATGCACACAAAAAGCGCTTATCCATCACAGATGGACCACTTGGTGTCATCCATGGCCCCAGCCCATAAAAGCAGCAGACAAGATGGAAAAAATCTATCAATCATCATATGTGGGCTTATATTATCACTGTACCATCTTATCAAAAGCCTGCTATTAAAGCTGTCTAATATGAGTTCAAGCCTTGTAATAGCATCATTAGGCTTTTATCACTTCAGGCAACTTGTGTGTGTCCCTCCACCAAACTTCCCAAACAATTAATAGGGTTGTCTACTTCAGAAGTTTTCTCCTCTTCAGCACCAGATATATCTTTTGTTTACATCAGCTCTCATTGTGACAGACTTTGATGTTATATTGAATTGGAGTGGGACCCCTTTAACCTGCCAGATTTAGATTTTTTTGGCAGGCAATCTCATGGCCTCTCTCACTTTGGTTGCAACAATGCTGGGGTCTTGGCCAGACTCAGACAATTTGGTCACTATCTGGCCCGTACTTGAAAACCTACCTGACAGATCGACAATCTGACTTGACCAAGATGCAGTCTAACCTGGAAATTTGTGCTTGCATCCAACCCTGAATTCTTAATTAACCCATTATGCATTCATTTTAGTTTAGGTAATACCAGGTGAAATTAGTCGGATTTGGGAAGACATAAGACTTTATTACTTTCTTAAAACGCATTAGACAAGTGTTCAAAATAACATTGATGTACTCCTATATGTATTGCCTAGGCCAACCACAGCCCATGCCTAACTAAAACCAATAGAGACCTATAATTTGAATTCATGGCAACAGTTTTCATTTTATTGATTTAATTATATTTTTATTTAATCCAATTACTATTATATATCAGAAAAATTGAAAAAAAATCATAATGTCTCCTAGAGATTTATTTTTATTTTTATTTTGATGGCAAAAGATTTATTTCCTAGCTAAGATGGTTCATACTTTTCGGAGGTATAGAAATAAGCGAAGCCATAGTCATTGGTCAAGGCTCCCTCAAATAGGAACAACCATACGAGTCAGGTCAAACTAGGTTAGGTCAGCTGGCTCTGTTGCTACAAGGTTTTGCCCTAGAACGTTCATACCTTCGTACGATGTCTCACCAACTGATGTAGAGATTGGCTGCCTTCTCGAGAGAGCAGGTTGTCTCCAATTCACGCAAGGAGTCTATGGTTTTCCATATGTAATACACCTAATAATGGCCACTTAAAATATGACAATTGATAATCAAATAAAAATTCCATCTTTTAAAAATAAAAATATTAATTTAAGCATGTATTTTCATTCAAAAAGCTTTTTGTGATTTGGTAGGAGATAATAACCATTATTAAGATACAAGCATCAAGACCATGATTTGAAATAATATGCATCAGTATTTTGGAGAATAGTGTAAATAAAAATTCAGTGAAAAATAATTAATGCTTAAATATAATTAATTTAAACTAGATGGTTGGAGATAAGGGCCAGTAAAAGGGATTAATTTGAGAAGTTATTCAGGGAATTAGAAAAAGGAATATTATATGATTTGAGTTTTTGAGTTAGGCTATTTTGGGTTTGGCTTGTTTTTTTTTCTTTACCATAATTAGACTTAGTGGTACATTATTTGGTTTGGGTTAGAAATTACAAAATTCAAACCGGACTCAACTTTTAAATCAGAAGTAGTTTTGGACTTGATTTGATTCATGGGTCTTTGCAAAAGGATCGGTCAAGTGTACTTAGATTGAGACCAAGTTGGGTCATGGGCCGAATTGAACCCTTTGCAGTCCTAGGTTGGGTAGAATATGTTGTTTGATTTTCTTTTCCTAAAAAATAAATAAAGAAAAAACTTATAAAATAGCTCGTTAGGAAAGGTAAGGTCAACATGGACGATAATGGGGTTAGGGCACGAAAATAACTTTCACTAGTCAAAGCCTCAAAGGATTAGATTAAGATATCTTTGGAAATAGAAATTGATCATGGGCTTGACAGCCGAAATTTAATGGGCTTGGATACTAAAAATAGGCTTATGGGACATACATTGGTGCAACAAAAAAAAGGTCCAATCTAAAAACTGAGCCAGGCGTAATCTGAATATTAGCATGATTCAACCCAAGATAATTATATGTATTTAATATATATTACATATTAATTTATATTTACAATTATATGTTATATGTTAATAAATAAATCAATATCAGGTTTGTTTGGTAGAGGTATTACCCTTTCAGGATCGAGCAAGGCCTAGACAAAAGTAAAGGTCCAATATCTAGGCCAGACCGAGCTTAGGTATAAATATTGGGCCTAATTTTGCTATAAAGCCTATCCAACCTGGCCCAACCCGACCAATCCAATATTTAGTTAGCACGATTCGAAATTAGTTATCATAAATTTTAGGGACCTTGTATTAATATTCCCGATACAGTTACGAGGTAATTCAAATATAATCCAAAAACTAGGGGCCTATGACAAATTATGTCCTGGAGCTGGGAAAAATTACAAATAGCCTGCATATATAACATATTTACATCCCGATCACTAGCAATTTGTCCACTATAAATATTGAGGGCCAACCAGTTCTTTTATCGCAAAGAGAATCGTTTCCTTGGTTTTCCACCGACCTTTCCCCGCTCCTTTTAGTTCCTCCTCTCGCTTTCGATCTCCTTCGGACGCCATCTCAGGTTCAACCGGTTCTTTTATCTCAAAGGGATCCCGTTTCCTAGGTTTTCCACCAGCCTTTCCTCGCCCTTCTTTTTAGTTCTTCCTTTCGCAGCTAGTTCTTCCTTTCGCAAAGGGAATCCCGTTTCCTAGGTTTCCCACCGACCTTTCCTCGCTCCCTTCTTTTTAGTTCTTCCCTTCGCTTTCGATCTCCTTCGAACGCCCTCTCGATTTCGATCTCCCGTCTCCGCCATGGCCGTGCGCTTCAGGTTTCGGAGCTCCGCCGCCTTCGAGTCGGTGGACCTCGGTGGCCGCCCCTCCATCTCCGTCAGCGACCTCCGTTCCAGGATCCTCCACCTCGCCAACCTCCCGATCTGCCGCGACTTCGACCTCCTCATCTCCGACGCCCTCTCGGGCCACCGTACCCCCATCCCCCTCTCTTTCTTTATTCTTTTGTCGTATTTTCTGCCTTTCTGGTGATTTTTGGTGTTATTTCTGGTAATCGCAGCGTTCGAGGACGAAGAGTTCCAAATCCCGGCGGGTTCAAGCGTTATCGTCAAGAGAGTACCAGCCGGCCGATTCGCGCCTTCGGATCCGTGAGTTCTCTGTCCGTTTCTTTAAGCTTCGTTACTTCTTTTGTTTTCTTGAATTGAATTCGGTAGTCAGTCGTGGATTTTTCCTTTTCTCGATAGGGTAGGGGGGAACTCTGCAATCAAGAACCGCGGGTTCGCAAATGCCCTTGTTTCTTCACCTTCGGAGGTGAGATTTGAGCTTTTGTTGTAATGGGTTTTAATGGATGGGTTTAACTGGGAGTTGTATTAACTTCTAAGCGTTGTGGTCTGCATATTGGTGTGAATGCATGTATTTGATTACTTTGATTTGACGCCATAAATATGATGCTCTGAAAGTTATTTTATATGACGAATGAATAGGAGTTGTATTTCTGTGTAATGCGGTCAAGGTGTAAAAATGGTGGGCTTAACAAGGAATTTATGTAAGAAAATGATTGAGAAAAAAGAAAAGAGGGGGAAAATAAGTGCTTTGATAACATTTCTTATCAAGAATTGGTATTTATCCTGAGAATGGAAATTCAATGTGTGATACAGGAAAAGTGACTGATGAAAAAAGTTCCTGGTGACTAGTATATGCTAGGAAGACATCTATTTCCGTGCCTACGTGGAATATTTCGAATCTATAATTGTCTGTAACTGCCATGATGATGTTTCTATTTTGGGTAATGTAGCACGCGACAAAAGTTTGAACCAATGCTGTGTCTAATAAGTTTAGTAGCTTCAAAACAGAAAATCCTAGACGATAACATAGTTGATGGACAGTTATTGGAAAATATGGGTGATGAGATAACTTCCTATACACAGAATGTGCACAACAAAAATTGTTATTCACCCTTTTAAGTGCATCAATTCAGATCGATGTACTTTTATGCAATAAACGTCTGGGTCGTGGCTGTGCATATTGTAGCGAACCAACAACTAGGAGAGAATAATATCAATAATCAATGTTACGTAGACACGTGACTGAGGCGTCAAGTCCATGTTTTCAAAAGAGACACAAGAATCCTAAAAGTTGGATATTGGCACATGTCCATATTATATATGTATTTTTCTAAAATATGTAGAAATGCATTAATAATGAATAACCTATTGGAATTTCTTAATCTGAGAGAATTCATAGAACCTTGCTTGAAAAGACGATCGGGAAACTTACTAGATATAACACATTGCCAAAATTGTTATTTACTCCTTTTGAGTGCCCGAGTTCAAAAGCAACTTATTTGAATGCAATAAACTAGTGGGCTCATCCCTTTCCATATCGTTGTGAATCAACAACAAAAAGACATCAAATCCAAGAATTTCTTTGCATATTTGGGAGGGAAGCAAAAAGAGCTTAAGGCTCATTTATAGAAACATGTGCTTAAGGCACCAGAGAACCTGAGGGTAAATTAAAGAATAGCATATCTTACACACAACTTACATGAAGGGAAGTATTTTTATTCACGCTTTTTATATGTTTTCCTCTTTGGTTCCAATCAAGGTACGCCGTCTCGATACGGGACCTCGTACTGGTGCCACACTATCACTGTGTTAGTAATGTTGATTCAGCGTACCGAGTGTTAGTGCGCCTCCCAACTCCCCACCGTGTACCGGCATCAAACTGGTACGGTAAGGCACGCCCCGTACTATCTACTTCGGTACGGTACAACAAACCTTGGTTCCAATATTATAAAACATGCAGAAGGAGCCATTTGCACTTTGTCATTTGATGCGATGAGGGTTGAAGATTGGTGAGGGCAGAAGGAGACATTTGCACTTTGTCACATGAGGGCAGAAAAGGGCAGTGCAAAACCCTTATATAAGATGGTGAACAGTTAGGAGAAAGGAAAAGGCAGCCTAGTTGGTGCTGTTTTGGGCTGCAGTTGAGCATTTTTGGACATCCCAAGTACAGATCTGACCTTTTGGGTCTGAACCTGGTCCATGTCACCATATTGCAGCTGAAAATCTGGCCAGGTTGATCTTGTAAACTGTTTTAGGTGTTATATCATTCTAGTCAGTCGAAGAATTTTAGGGGGCATTGTAGGAAGTTAGTTGGGATTTGGGGAGATTTGAGGGTGCAACTTCTGGTTGGCTCAAGTATGGGCTGGTTGCGCATATGAGTTGGAGTCAGCTGGCATAAGGATTTTTAACATGAAAAAGAAGAAAGAGGGCCAAGTGGGCCTACCTTTCTTCCCTTTTTTTGTCGATGTAACTTAATTCTCTTCTTTTTCAGTTATCTCCACTTTTTCTCTAGTACTCCTTGCAGACAATATCAGTTTAGATTTGATTTAGAACCAGGTTTAAACCATTAATGGTAATTTTATCAGCTAATTAGCTGATCTAGATCTCTAGTTTCATTTCAAAACTTCCTCCTGGATCCCTATAATATTTTAAATCTTCTTCCTCTTCCTTGTTTGTTCAAAAACCTCCGAAATCCTATGCTAGATCAGTTATCGGTCCATTATCCAGAAGATTTATTATATGGCTTCTGTCCCTTCAAACCCCTTCTAGGTCAATAGAACCTACACTTTACACCCTTATAGTAACTCTAACCTCTGTACAATTTGGGGAACCTCTGCGATCCAGTTTCTTTCCCTAAATATTTTGGATATCTTACTTAAAACACTACCAACTATCCTCTTAAGCTAGTGGGAAAAAGGATAATTCTGAAGCTCTTGGACGTTATTTTGGATAGCTGGCCTAAAACACTTCCAATTCACCTCTTTATGCTAGTGATCCTTTGAACTTGCAGGTAGCCTTTGCCACCTAGGTTTAGTTAACCTAGACCAGCGAAGTTTCATGCCATTAAACACAATCTACAATATTTAATATGTTTTAGTGATTTGCTGCTGCGGCCTCAAATGGTTACAGAATGGATATTTTTTTTGTCCTTTCTTTTTGATGCTACAATACACTTTGATGCTTGTAAACATGGATCATGAATTACTATGGCCTCCTGTGCGTTTAGCGAACTAGATCTATTGTTGTGTCCTCTTGGTATCCCATTTGAGGCAGAAGATGTTTCTGCCAGATTTTTTTTCTAATTTAAGGCTTATTTAATGTTAAAAGTATGTTCGTCACTCTGAACTTTTAGGTCTGGATGGTCCAACACGGATTTTGCACATAGGTGTTGGCTCAAATCCTATAGTTATGCTTTTATCTCAAAATGTGTAAGGGGGTATTCAAGTTGATTATTGGGTTCTATATGAGTATAATTCATGTGGGACAAAGTCAAGTGGTATGGATACTTTTTCATTGAAAAACAAGGAAAACATTTCCCTTTTTTTGAAAATGTTCGGTTACTGATCACTTGACACATAGGTAAAAAATCTCTAAAGCATTTGAAATTTATTTTTACACATGTTGAATGCTGTAGATAATCAAATTGATGCTAAGGATCAACAGATTAAAAAGTGGATGGTAGGCATGTAGCGGCCATAGGGTTTCATAGCGGAAAATAGATAGCGGGCATTGTGAACCCAAAGCAGCCTGTTGAAACATATCAATATTTTTTTGTACTAAGTATCAAAAATTAATACTTTATATCAACTTTAGTAAAAGAAAAATCAAGGACAAAGCTTTTAAACATCACCGACCAAACATTATAAGTTATGTACATAGTAAGTTATACCTTCATATGTTTAATTCAATGATTAAAACATGCATAATTTCTAAATAGACTATTCATATGGCATGACCTGAAGATATATCACTATCATTTAACGCATTAGTAAGCTTGGGCCATGACCTTTGTCTAACAGCCATCTCCCTTCCAAATGATCTAGTAGCTCTTGTATATAAGGGAATCTCCACTGAATTTCATCTTAAATTTTCCCGTTAGGATAAAATTTCAAAATGCACTCAATCAGCCATCCATAATTTGCGCATTGTTTTCAATTTTATTATTTTTGGCATAGAAGAAGTAGGAGTTCAAGAAGTAGCCCTTGTTTTGCGATGAGCCTTGTGGTTTTGCATCCCATCTTGAAGCAATAATTGTCCAAATTAAAGGTACTTATTCTCATCTTCTTTCAAATGTAAGGCTATTTCCTTCTTCATCTAGTCACCCAATATATTACTTGTGGCCATGCCTAAGCACTTGTTCGAAGGGCTCCCACAATTTCAAAGCAAATCCAAAATTTGGAGCTCAAAACTATGACTTGGATCTTCCTTCCTTGATCTTTGTTGTACCATTCAGAATTCTCTCAATTACTAACTCTGCCTTCTTACTTATCATACTTTGCAAGCTCAAACAATAAGTAAGAAACCAAGTCTTTCTTGGTCTCACCAAATTCTTTTTTGGTGAACTTTCTTATCACGCTAAGGTTAAGGTATGCCCATATAAACTTGTTTTGGCATATACCATTCACTATAACCAAAAGTGTAGTGGTCGTTTTAGTAGTTTTACATGCTATATCGGGCATTATGGGCCCAATGCTATAAAAGGCTGCTGTAGCACATATCATAGTGGTTTAGGTCCAAGCTGCTATAGCAGCTGCTATGGTCGATTTTTTAAAACAATGCTAAGGATACCCATAAAAGTCCATCTATTACTTGGCAAGATATTCACCTTTTCTATTTAAAGCTTACTAAATGTCCTCTAGAAATGTGAAGGCAACATTATGCCGGATTAGAAAGCTTTTTTGAGTTTCCAAGCTGTTTGCTTTAAAAGGATTGGCAAGAGTTGATCAGAACGAGAGCTGATCATGGGACGGGCCTTGGGTCTAAACTCTATTCATTTTTAATCGGGCTTCAGACCGGGCCTATGTAAAATTTTATATTTTGTATGCCCAAGCCTGGTCCATGATCAGCTTTAATCATAACATATCATGAAGTTTGAATGTATTCCCTTAAAAAGAACTAGATTGATAGCAGTTGCCAACATGGAAGTAAAGTTTTCTTGTGGGCTTCGTATTGCACCTTATGGTCCTTATCATTATAAATTCCATGTTAGCTTGTTTTAGAAACCTTTTCATAATTGTAGATTGCATTTGGGCCAATAATGCTGCCTTCACGTGTCTCTATGGAATTTAGTAAGCTTTAAATGATTGCAAGCAAGATACGCCGTCTCGGTGCTAGGCCTTGTACCGATGCTATGCTATCACCGTGTTGGTACGGTATGGTATAGGGTTCGTTCGACATACTAAGTGTCGGTACACTCCTTATACGATACCGAACCGGTACAGTATGGTACGTTCCATACCTTCTGTACCGCTCATTTGGTGCGGTACGGCATGACATACCATGGTTAAAAGTGACTACTTTGATGCATGCAGATGGATTTTTATGGACACCCTCAGCATTTTGATTCTAAATATTCTATAACAAAAATGAATTAGGATGCTGGGTTTGATAGCTATAGTATCAAACCCATATCTAAGATGAATGTGCTTCTGCATCTACCACTGTCTAGTTGCTTCTCTTAGGACTTATTTTTCTGTTGTCATTCCGTTTGGGTAAATATGTGGGAGGCATGTAAACTGCATACGGTTCAATAGAGCAATGATGGTTTTGCTTGCAATCTACTCTATTTTCCTCTCTAGCTTTGTCAGCTTTCTTCTACAACAAATACTTCTGTTGCATAATTTGTATTTGGTTGTTAAAATGATGTCTTGAAGGAATACTAAAGAGGGACTTGTATCATCTATTACCAAAAGCTTTTATGCTATATATAATTGTATGATATTTGCTTATCGTTAATGGGTTTTTAGCTTCATCCCTATTTGATGTCTTGTTTGAGTTCAACTATTCTTATGTCCTACTTGGTAACCCTCTTACATATGTGATCATGAATAGGATAAATCGTGCTTTTTTTCTTGGGATATATCATGTGCTTTCTCACTTGCATATTCCAGGAAAATTTATACATCATCACATTTTACAAATGTCTCTTTGTTTGCAGAATGTTGAAATGGATGGCTTTGATGACTTTGGTAATGATTTGTATCCTGCTCTTGAAGCACCTTTACCAGAGTCGGATGCCAATATTGCCAACATAAATATATTTGATAAACAAGATGATATTTCAAGGTGCAATATTTTGATGATTTCTTATTTTTTGATCTATGTATCTCATAGAATTTTATGTTGTGATTTTTATCATTTTTTGCTTACCCAATTGTGTTTTCCTTAGTTTGGATTGCATCTTTATCTTTTAGTTATATATTTGGTCATGTTACTTTTTTTCTGTAACTTCTTCATTTTTGTTCTTATAACTTCAGTTATTGACATGGTGGGCCAGATGGCTTTGCAAGTGGTTACTGTAGGTTAGTTCTTGGAAGATTTCTCTAGAGTCTATTTACTAAGGGTATGCATGGACATGGGTAAATGTATGGGTCATGAGAAGGATTTGGCTAGAAAGAAAAACTTATTACTTCAATTATCAAGTACATGTGGAGAATAATGTTAAATGGTCAGGATTCATAAGTTACAGGGTTAGTTGTTCATAGTTCGTTATAAATTCGCAATCTCGGTACTAGACCATATACTAGTACTATGTTGGTACAATGTTGGTATTGCTTGATATGGTGGTCAGTTCAACGTATTGACACTTGATATACTTGGTACAGGGTGGTAAGCACTGGTATTGTGAACCTTGATTTGGACTATTCTGCAATTATTTATTTAGTAGAATTAGTTATATGGTTTTACTTATTGCTTATTCTAGTCTTCTTAGGAATATTCAATGGAGTGGTAATTTGATATCTAAATAAAAACCAAAGTATGAGCAGGAGTTGAATAGTACGAGGCATAAGAAAGTCTTCAAGTAAGAAATTTTCCATTTTTTTTGCATCATTGCTCTGGCATAATCATGATGGGAAATGCTTCTGTGCATCAAATTTTCAATTAATAAGAAATATTCTGATCAAATTTGCCATCGGTTCGAATGGTGGATTTTGATGGCTGTCAACCTTTTTAAATGTGCTTTTGTATAGGAAAAAGGGGAAATAACTTGACTTGATATTCTTTGCTTGAAAAGAATAGCATGAACAACAAATTTCAAACCCCAACTCATGAACGATGAAGATAGAGGTTTACAATCGTGAAAAGCTGGATGGAGAAATCTAATGTAGAGTTGGCGAGTGGTATAACCTAATATATGAAATGTAGCTTTCTTGTGGGAATAAATATGCAATGGGGGCTGAAGTTGAATTGGTGGCCAGTAGTTACCTCATTATAGTGATTATTTAGTTTGATATTCATGCCAAATAATGGAAGGGTAGATGGAGGAATATAATAGAATTGGCTTTGCAGATTATGTTGAGGATTGCCCCAAAAGTTGTTGGTCACTTCTTTGTATATGCCTTGGATTTGCAAAGGAAAACTTTGTAAGAAAAATGAAATTCTTATGTTTCATGAATTATGATGTTGGGGATTATGAAGTGCCCATCTACATAAAATGTGCATCATAGAGATGGAGATGTTGAGTTAAATCATTGATGTTAAGTTGGCTATTAGGTGTATTGCATGAAATTATAAGTGCCGCCTTAGTCATGGTTTTCATTTCGAATGAGGTCTTGGTCAAGATATTGGTTTGTATTGATATGGAGCACCCATCGATATGATATAACTGATATCTTAGCCCTTATTATGTTGGCTGACATATCTTGATATATTCCAATATATTAGTTGATACAATATATTACACAGGCCAATTTTTTCTAATCATTGTGTTACATATTTGAATTAAGTTTTTAAGTATTAAATAATCAAATTAGGCCTTGTTTGTTTTTTCCTTTTTTAAATAGAAACATGGAATCCAATGCAGAAAAGTCTTGTTTTTGTTTTTGTTTCAAAACAACTTTCATTATTTCTGAAAAAAGTGGAAGTGAAAAATTCTCACTTTCACTTTTTTTAATAGTGTGTTTTCACCTCTCTCATCTCGATTTCTCTTCTTCTGCTCGATCTTGCCCTCAACCCTGTCGCCTTTGCCTAACCATGTCGGCTCCCCAGGCCTCGTTGGTCACCTCTTCACCCGATACCAAGCTACTCCTCGTCCTCGATTGCGTCGCTAGTCCCTTCCCCACTCCCACTCCCTCAGTTGCCTCTCCACCCGACGTCGAGCTCTCCCATGTCTCCAGCTGCATCGCCGGCCCCATCCCCCCTCTCCCTCGTCGCCTGCCACGTTGCGAGCCCTCATTGTCAACAAAAAGAGCGAACTAAACATGTTTTTAGTCTTCTAATGTGGTAATTAACTTTAGTTTACCATTATGGCTGAGACTTTAATATCTCAATTCCTATAATATAAGCTGAAAAATTGGGGAATCTAAGGATATGCCGGATCTTTCCAATTTTTCTAGGTTTCCTTCTAGGCCAAGATAACTGAGATTGCAGTCATCTTGGTATAAGCTGCCCACTGATGGCCAAGATTACTGGCTTTAAAAACCTTGACCTTAATTTGTCGAAGTGCCAGACACTTAACTGAGATGTTATTAGCTTGCATGGACATCAAAGATGTTTCAGTAAGGACAAGGATTAAAGTTGTGTCTACTGGTTAGAAAAGGGGAGAGCAAGAGCTAAGTTACTTTGACCGAAGTTGTGCAAAATGACATTGAAAAGCTTGCTTTGAAGAGGTCGTTCATGTGGAAAGGAAAGAGCATTCAGTCAATTTAGATGTTTGATCTTACTCTTCTGAGGGTCACAAGGTTTTCTTTTGATTTTTGGGCCAGGTTAGCCGTGGTCCATTGAACTCAATGAATTTATAGTCATTTTTGTTTAGTGGTTGTCTTTGTTCCTGTAGTGAGATTCTTCACAGGATGCTGTGGGTGGTGATATCTTTTTTTCCAGTCTATCTAGAAATTGTCAGCATGTAGTGTTTAGACACCTCACTTTCAGTGGGTTAGCAGGCAGGGTATTCATTGTGGTCTGGGTTGCCGGCAACTAAGTAATGTAAGAAATATTAGCCACCCTTCGCCGCTGGTCTGCAAGTTGAAGGTGGCATAAAATTTTCCCACCCTATCATAAAATGATCAAGTGGCTGATCTGCCCTACATTTCCTTTAAGCAGTTCGGGATAATCTGAGTGGGTTCTGATCAAGGGCATTGTATTCCAAAGCCAATAAATGTGTGCTCCAATACAAATCTCCAGTTCAAGTGTATCGTGTTCAAGTTTTTCCAGTGGCATTGCTTCAAGTTCTACTCAAAAGGTTGCTTGACCAAATTCTATTGTTCTCATTGTTGGTTCTGAATGCTTTTTCAGACATGCCTAGGGATAATGCAGAATTTCTCTCTCGATAGTAACTATATATGAATTTGGTTCATTGTTTCCTATGATGGGTTATAAATTTTTGGCATTACTGTAAGTTTTTAAGATACTATTTGCTTATTCCTAAGGTCTTAAACTTGATTACTTGTACCTTCTTTGGCTTCATATTGTTCTTGATGAACCAGATTGTAATTTGTGTCTGATGACCTAGATCCTTGGAGACTCCCATCTCAAGATGTCAGAACATTGAAGGAAGTGATCTTAGTGAAGCTATGTCAAAGGGTAAATATTTTTTCTGCTTTAATATTATTCTTTTGGAATGATCTAAAGATACTTGAGTCTCATTATTTTTAGTTCCTTCTTTCACATATGGGAAATAGCAGAAATCATCAGGGACAACTATAGTATTGAATGTGATATTGACAATAACAAGAAGCAAACAAAGCTGAAGTCTAAGAGACAAGAGCAAAATAAGTTTGATGAGTAAGACCTTTTCTTCTCATTCATTTCTTTTTCCATTTGTGCACAATATTATAATTATTCAAATGATTGCTTGGTTTCTTTTTTTTGTCATTGTATGCCCCCTTGATCATTCCAGAGGTGTTGGTTTGTGCTCCCCAACAATGTTGAATGCTGATCTGCCACCAGAATTGAGATGCTTTCTTTGTAACACAATCTTTAAAGAGGCTGTGATGATACCATGCTGCCAACATAGTTTTTGTGACAAGTGTAAGTTATATAAGAAGAGCCTTTAGGAATTTTTACTGTTTAATATAACAATTTTACACTTTGCAGTTAATATGATTCTTAAACTTTTAATTTGAAATTTGCTTTGGGTTTCAAAGCACTATCCTTTTCGTATGGTGTAAAAATTGCTCTGAGAATTGCTTAATCTTATGCTAACGGTGAAAGCTTGCTTGTTCCTTTGAAATCTATTGAACTATGTTGCTTGGCTGATTGCACACTTCTTAGCAGGCAAAATCTAGGGTGCGCCACTTGCTGCACTCTTTTGTTCTTACAGCTGCGTCTTGTGATTCATCTAACTGAATTTGGTCAACTGTCTCACTTTGCTTCCATGTAATGTTATCAACTGCTCTGTATTTCCCAAGATACAAACTCCAATTTAATGAATTCTTGCTTTGCATTATTCATAATTACCTTTTGATTAGATGTTTCCTAGGCACGTCTAGTTTTTAAACTTTTGTGGGACTTGCTTCCAATCGAGGCTACTTAGGATCAACTTGAACATCAGTATGCCAACTACTCTATGCCTTAACGTCCTTCTATTTTATGTACATATGTTTATGTATGTCTGTGTGTGTGGTTTTGAGGTAGCTATCTATCAGTTGGGTTTAACCTCAAATCTTGTGAATGCAAAATATATGATAGATCTTTTAGGTTAGAATTTATGCCATTAGTCATGATATGCAATATTAAAAATGCAAGGAACTTGAGTCAGATTTTTTTAAAGTTCTCTACTTATCCGTTGAGCGCTCAAAAAATGTACAGCTTGTAATGGCAAGATTTGTTGATTTGCTCTGTTTATAGTCTAAAAGCACTAAACCAGTGTCATTTGGTCCCCATAAGATGTATAGATCATAGCCTATGGAAGTGGTACTATCTCGAACTGCCCGGTTCGGGGCGTACCGAGCCAAACCAGAGGTGGATCAGCTGTCTGCCGACTTCATTTTAAAAAAAAAAATCAAAAAATGGGGCTAGAGACCTGCTTTGGTTTCGAAACATGGACTTTGGCCCTGTTACGCCACAGCCAAAGGAGAGGGGGCCCGAAAGGCCTCTCCCTCTCCCTCCTCTCTTCCGCTTTTTTCCCTCTCCCTCCTCTCTTCCGCCTTTTTCCCTCTCCCTTGCCCTCCCTTCCTCTCTCTCTTCCTCTCTTTCGTTATGTTGCGGTGTCAGAGGAGAGGGGGCTTGAAAGCCTTCTCCCTCTCCCTCTCTTGGCCTCTCTATCTCCCCCCTCCCTCTTTCCCTCCCTTCCTCACTCCCTCTCTCCCTCCCCCTGCTGCTGCTCTCTCTCTCTCTTTTCCTCTCTTTCCTTCTCTCTCTTCCCTTCTCTCGCCGCCCCCTTTGTTGGTGCGCTGCGAGTTGGTACGACATGATATCATACCATATCGTACTTTCGTAGGGCAATCGGTATGGGTCCCAATACTAGTCTCGTTGACCTTGTCATAGCCAATGGTATGAATTCTCATACAAAATGGTTTGCCCCTAGGTCTACTGTTCTCACCTATTCTTTGTCCGTAGGATGCATAAGTTGTAATGACTAAGAACCTCCCTCAGAAAGGACTAGTCAAAAGGTTCTATCTAGTGCATAGCTGATACGGAATTAAACAAACTCCTGCATGGGTCTTCACATTTAGTTCCACATTGGTTGTATGTTGGGTTGTTAAAATGGTATCAAAGCCAAGGATTCCAATTAATAACTTATGTCTAGCATTTTAGGTGAGATCCTGGGTTGTTAAAATGGTATTAGAGCAGAATCGGTCTATGCTCTGTTTGGATTAGGGAATACTGGAACACAATCCCATTTGTGGTTGATCATGAGCCGATCGTGGTGTTTTTTATTTTGATTGTACTTTTTTTATTTGGATGTCAGGGCTTAAATGGGGAGATTGTGCAAGGACCCATATTGGCTTGTGTTTAGTCCCACGCTAGTTGTGTGTTGGGAAGGTTTTGGATACACAAGCAAGGCCACGGACTCAAATAAAACGTTTTGGCTGGACCTTTTTAGGTGAGGTCTTGGGTCATTATGTAGCTCACGAACTTCCAAAACATTTGATTTTTGGTTTTAGGCAGTATAATGTTTTACATAGCAACCAATGAAGATACATCATACGTGATATGTCACCTCTTGATAATTTCTGATGATTGTCACTCATTTTAGAAAGGACTTATGTGCCCACAAGATTGAAAAGAAGACATGATTCTTTGTAGGAGTGAATGGATTGAACTGTGCTTCCTTAGAAAGGTTCTATCATTCCGCTCCCACCAAACTCCCCAACAAATAGCAGTCCTGCCCTTACTTCCAAAGATTTCCGATTTTTACTCTCAAATAATTTAACGGCAACTAGATGGCCACCTGGGAGTTTTTTAAAAACATACCCAAAGCCTCCTTTACCTAATTTTTCTTTAAAGTGGCATGTGATTGCAGTAACACCGGTGAGGCATACCTCGTTGGTGCTAGGGTTCTATGATTTCGAAGAAACTTGTCCAGAGTTTATTGGCATCCATATTCTCCAAAATATGACCAGTATTGCCAGCGCTGCAAATATAAGTTATCTAAAGATCTTTGATGTAAGTTGTTATTTATAAAGATAAGTAAGCAAAATAGTTTGAGCCGCGGGTCTCAAAATCATTTGGGATTTTACCTATATAGAACTGTACAATGACAATCCATATTGTCACGCCAAGTGTGATCCAGTAAACAAAAGTGTAACTTGCCTTGTAATTATAACATTTTACAAAACTAATCTCACTTAGTTTTATTAAGGAGACCAAAGATAGAATCTGTTTGCTCTTAAAATGATCGAAAAACTTACTGCATGTCATGTGAAGGAAACAAATGAGGAGATGAATACAATTATACATGTTTCTTAAAAAAAATGAAAGAGAAAAAAGAAAGCAAAGATGATCTGTGGGCTATTATCCAGCAGCTCAAGTTTAGACAATGCATTTGGAAAATAGATGCACATAAATGATGGCCGTGCACCTCCATACTTCTCTGAGACAGGAGTGGATGATATGAAGACTTGTGAATCTGCTAGGCTTTTTCCACAAAATAGTGCACCCCTTCAATGAGAGTTTGAAAATATTTTTGTTGAATTCATGACAGGAGCATCAGTGGCCATGAAGACTATAGCTAAAAGTCTGCAGTAGGTTTCACGATACCTCACTTCATATGCCCCTCTATCTTCTATAACATAGACTAATTTGTTATTCCGGTTCAGGCATGTAACAGGCCAATACATTTCAATTGTGTATTGCTCGAGTACAGTGTACAAAACTAGCCCATGCCCATACAAGATAGAAGTATAAATTATGGGAGGTCTCATTTGGTGACCAGGACTCAAGGGGAAGGTGACAACTACCATTTGCCAAGCATGTATTGACGATATTAATTGCCTTAAATTCATATGAGATTTTGGTGACCTAGTGCTTACCTAAGTGATAGTCAAAGGTAGTTTTGTTACTATCACAGATAAGTTGATATTTTGGATTCGCACATTCAATCTGATCCTCTTTTAAATTGTAAGCGTATCTGATATCTTGGAGCTGTTCACAAGATGATGGAGAACAGCTACTTGCTTCCAAAGGCCTCTAGCTAATCCAATAGTGGAGATGAGATATTAGAGTAGAGAATAGAGAGGAAGTTGCTGCATCACAATGCTGCTGGTTGATTCCAGAATGGAATGAAACATAAGCATGCCGAAACATGATTGAGCACGGAGGATTAGTTATATAAGACACCTCTGGAAATTTCCCATCTCAAACTTGTCTGAGAAAAATAGTCGACTCTGACCTAATTGGAGTCTATCTGGCATTTTGAACCAGAAATTTTGAATCAGTAGTCACACAATGATGGTCTCTTTTAATATGATTATGGAGCAGTTGGGACTAAAATTTTAAATCAGTATTAACACAAAGATGACCAAAAGGTCCGGTCCAATCTGGCTGTGCTTGATTTTTGCGTCAAACCTTGAAATGTTGGGGGGAAATGATTACTCCTTCAAAACTACCTAAGCCACAGTGATCACCTGTTATTCAATTATTTGGGATTTACTTCGTAAGTTCTTCTCAGATTTGTAGCTGAAGTTCTGGTAAAAATCAATTGAGCTAGCTCAAGCTCATATTGATTGAAAATTTGAAACATAAACCAAGCTTGAGCATAGCGTGTCTTGCTTGAGTTCAGCGCACTCTCCCAACAGTTGAAATAGATTTTTTTTAATGCAAAAAGGAGGAAGCGAAAAGCTTCCCCTCATATTATTGAGACGGTAGATGCCCTTTTCATCTAAAAGTTGATCTAGCTGAAGGTAGGGATTTAAAGTGTCAACTAGTTTGTGATAGCAACAAAACAGTCTTGGACTATCACTCAGGCAAGTATTATGTCATCGAAATCTCATTAGTATAAGATGATCAATATTGTAGGTAGAAGCTTGGCAAGTGGTAATTGTCACCTTCGCTCAAGTCCTGGTCAGCAAACAGGAGCTCTAATGATTTATACTTCCATCTTGTATAGGCATGATTTTTCTCAACTTGTCTGAGAAAAATAGTTGACTCTGATCTGAGTCTATAGGCAATTTTAACCAGAAATTTTGAATCAGCAGTCATGCAATGATGATCTGGTTTAGTATGTCCATAGGTCAACATAAAAATCCCCAAAAGGTCTGGTCGAATCTGGTTGTGCTTGACTTATGCATCAAGACTTGAAATGTTGGGGGGAAAATGATTACTCCTTCAAAGCTACCTAAGCTGCAATGATCACCTGTTATTCAACTGTTTGAGATTTTGCTTCGTAAATCCATCTCAGCATTTGTAGATGAAGTCAGGTAAAAATCAATTGAGCTGGCTCAAGCTAATATCGATTGTAATATTAGCCAAGCTACTTGCTCGAGTTCAGCTCTCTCGCGACAGAAGGATGTAAATGTGTAACATGGTCTCTCTTTGCTCAAATAAAAGGTAATCTGATCTCTCTGTTGTACGAATGATAACAATGATTATGGATGTTAGGAAACTCAATTTCGGAGAAAAATGTGAAAACATAATTGAACTTATTGTTTTTCCAATGAATTAAAATAGATTTTTTTATGCAAAGAGGAGGAAGCAAAGAGCTTTCTCTCATTTTATTGAGCTCAGAATAATTTACAAAGAGTGAACAGAAACAAAAAAAAAAAAAAAAATAGAGTGGGAAGGGGCTGGTGAGAAACAGGGGAAGGTGAGTTAAAAACAGAAGAGAAGACATAGCAAGTTGAGGAAGCATACATTGAACTATGCTTCCTTAGAAAGGTTCAATCATTCTGCTTCCTTCAAACTTCTCAACAAATAGCAGCCAACAGTTGATCTCCTGCTCTTCCTTCCAAAGATTTCGAATTCTTGTTCCCCAACAGAGACTCTTTCCAAAGACTTCCAAAGACTCTATTTATTAATTCAGGATTTTTCTTTAAATTAGACCAGTTGATTTTAGCATTAAAACCCCTTTAGGTGATTGATACGTACCTGACATTGGTATCTTAACCAAGAGAATCATGGGTAACATAGTGTATGGATGGCTTTCTACTATTATGGTGGGGACACCTGATAAGATCACAAAATGGAAGAAAGCGAAAACACTTCCACTTATTATTTATTACCTGTTATTCAAAATTTTGGTTAGGCTTGGCTAGTTCAAACAGATTCCATGGATTTCTGTGTCTTATGCATGATGTATTAAACTTGCTGTAGGTATTCGTTCAGCATTGGTTGAGAGGGCAAGATGTCCCATGTGTTCTTCCACCAGGTGCACTGTTAAAGACCTATTGCCTAATTTGTCACTTCGGCAGGCTATTGAACATTTCCTTGAGGCACAAGTGGCAGTTAATGACTTAGATAAGAACACTCCTAAATATGCTCCAGGTGAAATAAATTTATAATCCTGACTATAATAATTGCCTGATTATTTGTTTCAGATCTATATGTTATTGCATTCTTGAATTGTATGAATTCAGATGGGGAATCAGGAATTCAAGCAAAAGAATTGTCTTGTGCTGTGTCTGTTCGTCAACAAGAACCACAATTTCCAAACTCTCCTTCTGCAACAGGGAAGGGATCCAATCAGATTATGATTGAATCAGCATATGAGAATAAAAGAAGTGCTGGTATTAATATTCTTTTAGACACAGCTAAGTCTGTGAAATCAGCTCCATCATCGCATAAGGTCAACCAGATAAAAGGTGATGAAAATAGCTCTGCAGAAGCTTTGAAGCAGATGCATGAGTTGCAAGAATGTGGTAGTTCCTCAAAGTTGCCTCAGAGTCTTCCATTGAACAAAGAAGGTATGGTGCTTGCCGAATTTGCGTTGTCTATGATATGCTAGTGGTGCATCAAATTTCTAAAATTGGAAGCAACAAACATTTATCTTTAAAAATAGCAATTGGGGACCACCACAATACTGCATCCAAGTATCCAACTTGCATTAGCACTTTTTAGTAAATATTAGGCAGCTTAGATCTTTTGAAATAGTTTTTTGGCAGTATCTATATGTGCACCACTTAGAAATATCATTTTGAACTTTTGAACCTGAGAACAGCACTGCCACATATCATACAGAATAACAGAATAATCTTATGGTAGTATAATCTTTGAGGCTAATCATATAATGTAAGGTATATCTTGATTCTGACAGTATTACTTTAGAAAGAGACAAGCAACATGTCAGCACTCTAGTTTAGAATTGGTCTTGGCTGCAACTTTGGTTGGTTTCCAGCTTACATATGACTGTCAAATTTAACTTTGCATGAACTTGCATGAACTTGCTGGCTAGTTTGAATTTATTACCAACTTCTCTTATGTACGATGGTTCCCATTATTCCAGTTAATTTGACTATCCAGAGAAAGAAGGGGTCTGCCTTTAACACTCCAGGTAATATTAGTTGTTGCAAATGCTAATTCATTCCTTGGTTTGTAAAACGCCATTGCATATTTTCACTTTATTGTTGCACATGCTTCACATTTTGCAGATGGAAGCGGGGCTTTAATGCCACCGAGTAAGAACAGAAAGGTGATTTCATCTTAGTTTCTCTTTGTTGGTAGCATCTTGGTTTCCTTGAGCATGGACTTCATAGATATCCACGGAATTTATAATGCAAAGCTGGTCAACTTACGATAGAAGGTTGTATTGTTAACTACCTGCAACAAGTGGCTGCATGACCAGTAATTTTGGAATTTGGTGGAAACCTATTATTTGCTGGTCAAAAGGTGTGGCTTATCATAAGAGGGTGGTGGCATTATGCATTATCACATAATAAATTAGGATTGTTTCGTTTTAAGCTAATTGTGGAGGGAGACGGGGAATAGGCTGATACTATCACTGGTGTTTGCAACTTATATCTGGTTCTCTAGTTCGTGGTGATCCAAATGCTTCATAGTTGTCATCATTTAAATCTTTTGAATGCTATTATGCAAGGTTTTGCCAAGTGTTTTATTTTGGGAGTGCTTTTATGTTGGAATTCTGATCTAGTTTGTCAAAGTAACAGGGCACCCGAAATTGTTACATGTGTGGCTCCCCTAACCATTTGGTTCGTGATTGTCCAGCAGCTTCCAATCCATACCCAGGTAATTAGATTATTAAGGTGCACTTATCTCAGAAGTAAGTAAACATAAAAATGTTACGGTCCTTATGAGGTGTTCTTTTGCCATGAGTTTTCAGGAGATGCTGCATTCCCTGGGGGCATCTCAGCTTATGGACATCCTTTCTGGCATGGGGCTTCATTACCCCATTTTAGGCCTTATGCAAATATATATGGTGCCCCTGGTGTGATGCCCTTTGATCCAACTGTTCTCCAAGTTTCACCTTTCGGGATGCCTTCATATATGCCATCATTATATGCTGGCATGGCAGGACCCTAGTAAGCTACCCTTTATGTCTTCACACTTATCTTATTTCTACCCCCACCTTAAGGGCTTAAATTTTACTGAACTCACTTAATGATTTATAAACTGTTGTATTAGATGTCAGAATCATGTTTTTAATTAATTTTTCACCAGTTTGATGAGGATGGGAGGTGTACCACCTCCCTTGATGGCTGGAGCAGAACATCCTCTTTCTCATGCTGAATTTATGAATCTTCAGGATGGTGAACGGAAGCCCAAGCTTTTGAATGAATGTCGAGAGAGGTAATAATATTAAGTTCCATCTGAAACTTCAGCCTCATTCTCATCTGGTTTATACATTCAAAGGTTCTGCCTTATAAAATATTTGTAAGTGTTGCCTGCTGAATTATTGACTGTGTGATAGAGCGAACTTCTCATGGCCTTGAATGCATAGGTTGTACACCTTAGTCTGGACCATGTTACTAGTTTACCCTTTTTCAGATGCATTGTTGGTCAAAAGTTGCACCACTTTCATCTCAACTGCATATCCGATCTCTTATGTTTGATAGCTCTTTGTATTTCTTCTAATTGTCACTATTTGAAGGTCAAATGGTCAAGTCAGTGTTATAAATATTAGTAATGGGGCTTTTTGTCGCCCTTGCTTGAGTTTGACTATTAATTTCATTTTCCAATGTTTTGCTGCTGGCAGTGGTGGCTATCACAAATCTTTCAGGTTATGGTCAATAAATAAAGGCCTTCTGTTGGTCTGCTGTACAGGTGTCCTCTATATTCTTGTTGTGGATTTTCACCAAAACCTATAAATTTGGCTCATTCAAAAAGAAAAAGAAAAAGAGGAAGGACTAGACACAAAGTTATTGCTAATAATAACTAAGAGAAATGTACTTACATACTTTTGATCTTAGTTGGTTTGATATTTTAAAATCTCTGTTTATTTGCATATTTCGAGATCTATTTCTTTTAAAAAAAGAAAATTCTGCTTAGAATTTATATAATCTAATTCCTTTTGAGGCATCTAGCAACCTATATTTAGTTCTAAATAATTATATATGACTAGTGTCTGGAATGTGCTTTGCTTGTGACTTAAATGAAAGAAAAGAAGGTAGTGGCCTCATAGAAGAGGGGGAAGACTGTTACCCAGTTTTGGTCCTGGTAATCTGAGGTCCTAGTAGGGGCAGATTGGGGACTGACCTAACCTTTGCCATATTTTGTACGAAGTGGCTGGCCCATACTAGGCCATGTTAGTCCAACTGCTGGATGTGGTATTGGTAAATCAAGTGTATCTAAATTATATACAGAAGGAAGAAGAGACAAGATAAGAACTGCTTCTTAGTCACGTAGGTGTGGACTACATAACAACAAAGTTATGGTTAAGTAGTCACTGACTTTTTAGGTGTGGGCCCCTCTTTTGTCCAAAAGTTAGTTTGATAGGATTTTGGCAGAATGCAGGATTGTTATGAGGTTGAGAAGTTCATGGAACTTCCGCAGTTCCTTGAGCTTGAATCTGACATGTTAGATAAGCTTGTTGGTCAACATGATAGAAAATAAGGGAAACTGAAAAACCTAAATTTTTCTTTTTCTAAATAAATTTATTATATCAGAAGGGATAACAACATGGATAAACCTATACAAGGAGATAATGACTCTTTCAAAGATTTCTTGCAGTCATGTGCCTGAAGAGAATATGAATGATTAGTTTGCAGTCTGAATACCGTTTGTTTATTATAAGATGTGCCTTTTATTTTTCTGCATCCTCTTGAGGCCTGCACCTTGACATCACCTTTTCTTGTAGTACACCTTTTGAGGGCTCTCAGATAGTCGTTATTTGTTATGTTGGTTACTTCCCAAGTGTGTAACAAGTTTGTGTGATGTTAACCTTATGAAGATAAATGCATTAGTTTTCTATGAAAAAAGAAGTGCTTTTGGTTTTATGTAGGATGTAAGTGGGATAAGATTTCAGTGCTTATTTAGGGCACAGGAATACATTCCTCAAAGATGTTTATGTTTTCAGCAATATGAGTTGATGTACCTCGACATGGAGTCTGATGGTTGCTTCCTTCCTAGGGCTGCAATCCATATGATTAGCATTGACAGAATTTTTCTTTTTTCTTCCTGGTGTATATGCTGTTAATATTTGAATATAGAAGTTGGGCCAAACAGAATTGTGTATCTACAAATATTCTTGTCCGGCTGTGCTTCCACTTGAAAGTGCAACTTTTAGTCTTATTGCAAAGAATATAATGATTCACCTTTTCCTGAATTATGCTATTAACTTTTTTAATTATCTGGGCTTCTCAGAGAACTTGATTATGATGCTATATCTGAAGATAATCGCTATAATGAAGCAAGAAGAAGATCGCATGAACGGAAACATTACTTAGATAAGGAGCCCATTAGAAGCTGCTCTGACAGTGACAGCCAGAGGATACACAAGAAAGACCCACTTGAGAAACATCATAGCCCATCCCATCGAAGGCCAGGATTCAATTCAGATGAAGAAATTTACTCAGCTGATCTGAAACACAAGGAGTCATATGCATCAGTTTCTAGAAGAAATCAAAGGTCGCATTACTCTGAGAAATCAAAATCTGAAAGGCAGGATGCATCTAACAGCTCCAACTGGCATAGTAGAGACAGGAGAAAACATAAGCATAGAAGTTCTAAAAAACACAGTGAAAAAAGAGGTCAATGTAGCAGTGATTATGGCCGAAGAAGTCATCATCGGAATCAGAAAGAGGTACCTGATGATCTTGAGAAGGATTTGAAAGATCCTCACAGACACAGTTGCAAGCATCATAATCACTCAGAAAACGGTTTGGAACCAGATCTCTCGAGTGGCCGGAGACAACTCATCAAGGAGAAAGAATCCAGTCATAGTTCCAGGCACTCCAAGTCAAAGGTAAATTTGAGAGATGACCAGTTGGAGGTTGACAGATGGGAGATGGTTGATAGTTCAGATGAGGATTACAGAGGAGAGAATTATCACCATAAGCGGAAGAGAACCCACTAAATCTTGGGAATTTTCTGTTATTTTATGGGCACATCTTACTAACACCATCAAGGGAGTGGCTTGTATCATACAGCTGGAGATGTGCAGTATCACAGCCACAACAAACATATCATCGAAGGTAAATGTATATATTGGAACCTGATTTTTTTCTGTTTATTGTGACAATTGATCTAGTACCTACCATTTTCCTTTAATTTTAACTCGAGATATTTGTACAAAGTTATATGTTATTTTCTTTTGCTAAAATACAGGATATAGTTGATGTCCAATGATTTGGGAAGATCAAGATCTGATGTGATTTGAAATGTTGATTTTGTTGATACAGATTGGGAAAGACCTGATGGGCATTTGACAATAACATTTATTAATATCTGCGATTCTAACAATTTCTTTATGTTGATTTTAAGGGATCGTGGTCTTTTTAGAAAAATGTTTTACCCCTTGTAAAAGGTTGAAGCTTTCGATGAGTAGTGAGCATAGCCCAGTACTATCAGGGGATTGAAGTTGGCTAAGGTATGCACTCAATAACTTAGAGACCAGTTTGTATTCAGTTGCATCTTCTTTACCTAGATGGGGAAGACCCCAGCAATGCCAATCATGTGGTTTTATATCATGAGGAGGTTTTAAGAATATCAAGGTTTTTAAAAACATCTTCAAAAGTCATATAACCTGCATCTTTAAAACTACATAAAATAATCACGGTTCTCCTGTGCAATGCAAGAATTACTCAAACCAGCTCGGATCAGCCAAAATAACACCCAGAATTGTGGCAGATAAGACTGGCCTAAATCTATCAGGTTTCTTCCTGAATCAACTGACTTTTTAAAGGTTTAATCAATTGGTTGAGTTTTTAAAGATTGACCAACCCAATTATGTTGATTACAAAACCTACATCTTCTATGAATTAGGTATGTGCTTTTATGGCAGCTTTTCAATCAAAAATCCCATTTTTTAAAAAATGTAGATTTTTTATAGGCACTATTTGTAAATGTATACCCTAGGTCAGTTTCCTCTATAATTTTTTATATTTAAATGCTTTCCTGATGTTAGCATTTGCTTCTCGGCGGTCTCTTTTAACAAACAAATTATGTATATATTAAGGAAATTAAAAAACACTGTGGTTGTTTTCTTGAGACTAGTTTATATACCTTTATTTTTGTTGGTTTCATTTAGATAATAATATCCACAAACCAGTTCTGCTATTGAACTTAATGCTATACCAGAATCCACAGATCGTTATATCTTTTTTCTGGAATGATGATCTGCTGATGGAATCTTAATTTGTTGTTTATGGTCTGATTCGACTTTTATCCTAATGATTAATTTGTCCTAATTTGTTGTTTTGGTCCTGATTCTACATGTTATTTTTGTTCCAAGTTTTGAATCTTGAAAATAATATATGAATGATCTGTTTTTTTTTCTTTTCTTGTGGAAGCAGCTCTCGACAAGTAAATCCAGAGATAATTGCTATGCTACTTGTAAACCCATCTGCACATATAATTTGTTTAAGATAATAAAGGAGGAGATTGGAAGAACAAGTGATTTTTAAGAGCAAAACTTATGTATGCAAGCTTAATGAGTGTTGTTGGATTGAAAGTAAATATTGTTGTGTGAAGGTTCTGCGAAAACAAGTCTGAAAGATTGCCTTCCTGCTAGTTAAATTGCAGGAACCTCTAACTCGAAAACAGTTTTGTCCAAGGTTTTAAAATCAAGATACTAGCTAACACTCGTTGTGTGTGCGCAGGCATGTTGTGCGCGCGCGCTGTGCCGTGTGCGTGCGCGCGCGCGCTGTGCCGTGCCGTGTGCGTGTGCATGCGTGTGTTGTGTGTGCGCATGCCTGCGTCCGCATGCGTGTGCGTGTCCTTGCACACGCACATGCTTGTTGAAATCTTTTATGGTCATAACAAATGAAATTGATTTATTTCCATGAACGTGCATGTGCGTGTTGAAATCTTTTTATGGATGTAACAAATGAAATTGATTTATTTCCATGAATTTCATCAACTTATTGATTTGTTAAATGAATTTAATTGCTAAATAATGTTTTTTCTTTTTTATTTTAGCTGCTATTCTTAATCATCCTTGTCTCTCCCATGTTTGCTATTTCTGCCTAAATTTGCTTGCTCTTATTTTTATGACTTCTTTGCATTACATGGTAATTATAGTTTCTGTTTCACAAAATCATTCCTGAATACCAAATCTATCATTTTTATCCTTGTTTTTCTCTACTTTTAGTAGTAGAGTGTCGTTAAAGACATTGTTCAATTCTCTTTGGACTCCCATAATGATAGGATGAGAACCATCAGCAAAGTGAATTGCCCGGGTATTGCAGGGATTTTTGCTAGGGTAAGCCAGGGAATAGATGTAGGAGAGAGGGGAGAGGACATGTGAGGTTTTTGTTATCTTGCTGAGCACTCAATGGTGACATTCTCAACAATTTCTGGCCTCAAAAGGTGTATGCTATTTGGTGACTTGGTCTTGACACTACACCTTTAGGGCATGTTTGATTGGGGGAAGTTGGACTCTAAAATGGAAATAGAAATGAGTCTCTCATTCTAGCTGTTAATTAGAGGAGTCTAATTCCTATTCCGATTTTATGGAGTAATGGAGGATAGCCCTAATCCTCCAAAACTTAATCTGTACTCTCTCTTAGAATTTAAATCTCATTCTGATTCCAATTCTGGTCACGAACTGAATGCATTGAAGGATGTGGCTGTTCTGATTTTCATTCCGATTCCGTTTCCAGTAGCATACCAAATGTATCCTAAAAGCCCATGGACTGTCAGCAACATTTTCGTGGCCATAGAGAATAATATCAGCTGGCTTTTGCTGATTTTACTATCTAGATAGCAACACCAGGTGGTTGTATCTGCTGTCCATTCTTGGGGACCACAAGAGAAGAGGGGGAGGGTTGTCTTCAATTTTCTATGTTAAAAATGGAAATTTGATCCAGAGGAAATGCATTGCGGTAGCTGTGGGAAGAGCAGCAGCATCAGGTATATTGAGGATAGCTATACAAATCTTACAGCTGTTTCTATTTAATGCATGCTTCAACTGAAACAAGAGGTATTTATATCTGAATTTATATATCGGTTTGTTCTCGTATCGTGGCCTATTTATATGATGTGCTTGATCTTGAAATATCTGCTGATTCATCTTTGGTCATCTTTGGTCAATATGCGGTCCGTTTAAGAATGGGCACTTAATATTCTGAATATCTGATGATATTTTTAAAGTGAAACTAATAAATGCCTTTTGTATTGATCATAATATATTGACTAAATGAAAAATCTCCCAATGATACAATAAGCGGGTTTAAAAGTCTGAGTTCAAACATTGATATCACATAATTCAACATTTTGGTATATTCATTTCTACTGGCTAAGATATATTTAGCTGGTATCAGTATGAACTGCACTGTTGATTGCTTGATGCGCCATAAACTTAGGACGAAAATCATGGAAAGTGCGAATAAACTCTATCAGGTACCTGCAGCTACCGAGAGCTGCAGTTCTGATGTCCAAAGATTACTTGCTGGGCAATGTGGTGTTTTAGCCCAATGTGGTGTTGCATCAAACTCTGGTTGTGATTGATCTATATAGGTAAAATACATCATAGAAACTAGTGATTTTCCATGATTGTTGGACTAATGGAATGTGAATGACCGGGGAAGCAACTCTCGTTCAAGCTTTAAATTAATGTCAGGACATGGAGATCTTTGTTTGGATGATATGCCAATTTCTTGGTCACCAACACCCCTGTAAGAAAACTTCGGCACTAGAACCGTATGACCATTGACCAGGGGAACTTTTACCTACCATGTTCGCTAGTCTCGAGCTTCACTCAATCAGCTCTCATATTTCGTCAGTGAGATATCACCTAATCATGGTGTTCATTAGTGAGGCTACTCAGCGGGGTGGCAGTGGTTTCATAAAACATGACTTTTTTATAAGATAGAATTACAACAAGGTTTGCTAGCTGCTGGAAACTCAAAGGTGGCCTTTGCGGTGGTTTTAAGCCATGGTGTTATGACCCTCTATTATTGAGGTAAATAATAAAAAAAATAAGATTTTTTTTTGTATGTATATGCTTCTAAATATATGAAATTGTATGAATATCTTCGTAAAATTATTATTTGCATATATGTGTATATATATATATATATATGTATATATATATATATATATATATATATATATATATGTATATTCATACGTATCCGTACTATCTAACATCATTAAAAAAAAAATAAACGGCTTAAAATTAAAATGACTGAAATACTTTTATGGATAGATATGGAAAAAAAAATATAAGGGTATACATGTAAATAAAAACTTTACAAGGATATTTATATAATTTTTTATATTTAAAAGAGTATATATTTATAAAATTTATTTAAAAAATGGCGGAAATTTGCTAAGTTTTTTATAATTCAGTTGGAACAACAAGTCAAAAAAATATTGAGCTATATTATTATTTTTTTTTAAAATTATAACTTGATCAAGTTGGAATATTGGATGATCATTTTGGTAATACTATTCTCCATTTAATTTTGATATAATTATCATTATTTAATATATGGCACTTATATATTTTTTATTTTTTTAAAAGATTAAAGCATATCAAATTTAAATTAACTATAGATGTTTGGATTAGTAAAATATTTTTTAGTGATTTGTAAATATTGAGTTGTTATTTGTTTTTGAGGCAAGAATTTCGTAAAAAACACATGATTCATTCTTTAAGAGTTGATATTAACATGAAACTATGTGATATAATAATATTATTATTTTTATTTTTTATTAAGAACAACAAAATTATCTTTAGTAAATTTTGATTATTTTTTTGGATTTTTTTAAGTATATACTTTTCTAAATATGTGTAATTGCATGAATACTCTTGTAAAGTTGTTATTTGCATATATATTCTTATAAAGTTTTTTTTGCCCGTCTACCTGTAAGGATATTTCGATCATTTCAAGTTTAAATTGTTTATTTTTAACGTTGTTAAATGGTATGCGTACATATATAAAAAAGAAAAAAAAAGGAAAGGTATCCATGTAAAATAAATATTTTATGAGGGTATACATGGAAATAGTAATTTTTTATGTGGGTATTAATATAATTTTGTATATTTTAAAAGATATACATGCAAAAAAATAAAAATATAATAGTTGTTACTTTTTTTTATTATTATAATGAATAACATAGAGACCTTCACTTTCGCTCATACTTTTTTTTAAATAAAATAATATTTGTTTCAAATCTCAAATTTTTTTTTCCTTTAAAATGACAGAGAGACTGTCATAGTTTTAAATAATAGTCCAAAAGTATGTATAATTTTATCTAAAAAAGCAAAGGAAAAGATAATACTGTTATTTTCATTATTGCCTGTTATTTTTCGTTGTAGCGCCATTTATAATAGCAATTATTTCAATGATTTTTTCATATTAAAATATTGAAAATTTATTTTCTGAGATAAATATTAGTCACCAATAACGGGTAACAACAATTTCAGGCAGAGCATCATAACATGATAATGTATTATTTAAAACTATGGTGAAAGCTTAAGTCATTTCATTCTTGAGTGTAATTCAGACAATTTAGTAGAAACTTTGACTTGCTGCTTATTTGTCTTGTGGGAATTGATAAATGACTCCCATGTCCTAATTTTCTTTGCAATCTTGCAGGAACTAATAAATAACTCTTAACTTTGTTTTTGACTTGTATGATATGTGATTCCAATGAATGTCTATCAAGAAGCAAATGGTGCGGTTGGTTGAGTCGTGGCTTATATAACTAATCCTATAGAAACTATATCATGGAACTCTAGTTTTACAGCTATAACCCATCTTTTAAATATTTTGTACGCCTACTCTCATGGTTGTATTTACTCTAGGATTGGATAATGCATCCTGCTTACCAAAAAAAATATGAAAAACATTTCGAACATCAAAGCATGGCATATGCTTGAGCAAGCATGATGCAAATGAAAACTTATTATCGACTCAACCAACGTCCTCGTTTTGATTGAACTTCGAAGCCTGATGATTTTTGGCTGATTTGTCCACACACGAGCATGATATGAACAATTGGGAAGACATACAGCAGCAGCATGATGCAAACCTTTTGGAACTTATTCTTGGAGGACAGAAGAATCGATTCAAAACCGAAAAAAAAAGGTATTCCTTATCTGGTTGGTCCCATGTAAACATTTTAAAAAAGATGCAACCATTTGAGGATGGCTCAACTGAGCCATCCGTCGAGCTTAAGCAACATGCTCTAGATTACAAGTTTCAATTCATCAAATATGAGACAAGATAAAATATCAAGTACTTATATTTATCGTGCAATATGAGGAAGTGTCTCATCGGTTTAAGGTTACGGATAATACAAAAGACAGTACCAACCAAGCTAGGAAAAAATATCCCACAAGCTTTGTTGGCCCCTCATCTTCCGGTTCCTGAATTAATGAATCAAACATACTAAGAGAGTTAAGAAGAATAAGGCAGATTGAAAACGGTTAGTGTTAGTCAAAATAAATTATTCAATATATTCTGCAACTTCATAAATAACATGTATTCGACGGCAATAGGAATCTTTTTACGGGCTTTTGATAATAATGGCAATAGACAGGGGCAAGTATAAAAGTTAATCTTTGGTTGTGAGGGGAAAGCTTCATAGTTCTCCAGCATAAGATCATATTTTTAAGCTGTAAGGCAAAAATAGAAGTGAAAGATACTAGGATAGAGGTTTCTTCTTCTATACCCATTCTTATATGAATGACTATAAGCTTACTCCCAGTTTCAACTTCCAAGCTTATGTCAACATCCCCCATTATCAGTCAACACGTCAAGGTATATAATAAGAAGACGGTGAATGCTCTGGGAGCTAAACTATTGCCACTTACAGGCAAGTCAGTAACTTGATTCCAAGTTTCATATGGTTGATCATAAAGGCATGAGCGTCCTAACAATTTATCTTTCCCCGTACGCATCCAAGACCAAATACTTCGAATCATATAATGTGATGAGAAGAGAGTTCACGTTATGTTATAATTCTTCTAAACATTCATAACAAATTTGTTCCAGATGACAGTTACAGAATAAGTGGATCTTATGTAACAAGAACATTGTTTATGTCTTTTGAATATGTGATAGCCAGGTCATAATGGAGTAACCTTATTATTACATTAACGCCCGTAAAAGAATAAGTGGTAGAAGATGAAATGAAAAAAATAAAAAAGCAAAAAAAGAAAAAAGAAAAAGTAAGGAAATGAGATCTCTGGATGTTCAAAGTGCAATTAAAGAATATTACCTAGATGAAGCAAGCAATGTGGTTAAATAGAAGTGGTCAATGAGATTTGTTGTTGCCGCTCTACACATTACTCTAAAACAAATTTCTTCATCATACTATATTAATCTGCAATCTGCATATCTAATTATCAGAAGGCCTAAGAGTAACTTACTAGCTATTGCCTAATTAAACTTGATGCGAACTTCCGGATGTTTTGTCGGATCCTTGCAAGTTTTCCACACCAAACATCTCTTAAATCTTAATTCCTTCCACCACCACCACCACCAAAGACTTACTTCAATGGAAATTCCCCTCCAACCAGTTAAAGTCTTCTTTGTTCCATTTCCCTTGCAATACACCATGTCAATTATCATCCATGCTATGACTCTGCCATCGTATTGCAATGCACCAAGTGAAGCCTTTTCATAAACTACTTTCTTATATTTCTGGAAAAATTGGATAAAATTTGCAAGCTATTCACTTTGCCTAAAACAAAAGTAGGTTTGTAAGAGGCCCCCAGCTTGTTAGTCATGAATTGAGAGAATGGTGGAGCTGTGGAGAAATCTTGGCAAAAGCCTAGATGAAGAATTCGAGAGTAATAGAAATAGCAAAGGAGATTGAGTACCATAGACACCAGGATAGGAGAGAATGACGAGAGAAAGTATCCACTCCCTAGAAGCTTTGATGGAGAAGCAACGAAAAATTGGCAGAGATGGAAAAGGAAATCCAAGGAGTGGTCAGACCCAGATGGCGGGGGTCTTCAAACCCATATGCACCGGCACCTGGTGTGCCCTAATGCCTGCCCATTAAACCCATGTCAAGCTAATCTGTCACCAACCAAATAAAAAGGTAGAAGAGAAATTTCAGGATCCTTTTTAATGGACTAGATCTATTGAGTCGATATCATCGGAAGTTTCATCACCACCTTTTACTAGCAAATAGCTAAACACAAAAAAAGGAAAAAAGAAGAAGAAAAAAAACTCGTGTTTAGATATGTCACGCTTGATGCTTCATACTTCATGAGATTGATGAGAGCCATTGTTTAGTAGGAGAGGCTAGAAGCGAGATGGAATTAACCCATTGACCAACCTTTTTTATAGTAGGTGAAACAATCATATGATACGTTTATATCATGTAAGCTGCAAATTTAGTTCATGTTAGATTTCTCAAGCACCTTCTTTTGTGTTTTGTGGCAGAACTAACGAAATGCAGCAGTGCCTAATCCCAAACTGTTAGGTGTTAATTGATAGGTCTTTGTTTCCTCTTCAGGCTGCTTTAAATCTGCCATCGTTAACCACAGCATAATTTTACCGCAAAATTATAGTTGTGCTATGATCTCTCCAATTCAAAACCTCCCAGCAAGTAAAACGCCTGATAACGATCACAAAGAACAAATTTCCACCACCCCCACCCCCCAACACACACACACACATTCCAACAAAAAAAAGAGAGGATAAAGGCTAAAGCTAACACTCCATATTAGATAATATATATTCTTCAGAATTTCTCCAACTAAACCTACTTGATTGCATGGGGATTATGAAGTGTAACAAAGAGAAAAACCGCTACATACCTGTGGTGGAGGAGAAGGCCATTTTGGAGTTTGCGTTATGTCAGCCTCAAAAGGCCAAACATATCTATCTGGGTTCTCAATTCTAGCCAGACTCCAGTCATATAATCTTCTCTCATCCTCGGATGAGAGTATTCCATAAGATTCCTATGGGTGAGAAAATTAGGTGAGAGGAGATCCAAATCACAATTTATAGTACAACAATACTCACTAGACATGTGAACAATTAAAGATATTTCTATAAAAATAAAGCAACAAACCTTCAAGAGTTCTAGCTCTTTGCTGACTTCTTCTTCATCCAATCCTTTATTTCTCAGTTCTTCACACTTCTTTTCGTAGGCGACCTGAACCTGGTATACAAGTTACTTTCATACATTAAAAAGCTCTCGGAGTTATTTTGAGGAGAAAATGAGAAGGAGAAGAAACATGCTAAAGAACATATCTCAATATGAATGCACATAAGGAACATGTTTTCCATGTTCTCTGGCAGCCAGTGGTTGAATAAGATAAACTACGTACATGATCAGATTCTGTGCAGCTAACATTCAGCTACGCCGTGCTTGTGTGTGCACTCACATTTGTCCAAACTGCTTGAGTATTAAAACAAATATCAGTTATCGAGATCAGTAAAAGAAAGCAGATTATTTGAGCCTCAGAAGAGTAATATAGAGATACAGATATGCACAATATTTAGATGCCACCATGACTGGAATTTTATCTAAGAACCGTGATGGTCCAACTCATGAGCATCTAATTGAATATTCAGAATATAGGCTTAATAAAGAGTAATGGAAGCATAAAGCAACATCCAGGGATGCATCAACTTCCAACCCACTATGTTTTGAAAAATAAAGACAGATTTGGATTCCAAGAAAGAAATTATACACACACACACACACACACACACACATAAACATGTATGGATACATGCATGCATGCATTTTTAAGTATTTATAGATGTAAATATCCATCGTTCTGAGAAGGACCGACAATGCTTCTGCAAAGCCACGTGGGATAGGTTGATGAAAATCATTTTGATTCCAAGATATCAGAACAAAGACTGTGTGCATTTTCGCTTCTATTGAAAGAATAGAGGCCAAGGAAATGTTAAATATGCAACGAAAAAGTTATGGTCATCAAAGTATTAATTTTTGGAAATATTAGTCATGCGTATGTCTTTCAGATATTTTCAGACAAGATTAAAGAAAATATCCAACATATCCAACATAATCCACTATTCTACATAATCAGTTGAGAGCAGTCAAGGCAGATGCAATGATAAAACACAAACACAGATTTTACCAATACATATCCATACTTTGCCCACAAGACAAGAATTTGTATGAGTAATATATTTCTTATCAACAACTCACAAATCTCTTCTTCCTATTTGTCTCTCCAAACCAACCAAACTATTTTTAACATACAGCATGATAATTTATTAAGTCATGCACATCTCAGGTGCTTATGCATATCAATACACTCATTCAGACCCTTCTTTTACTAAAAACAGAGCAGCTTTTGATCACAACTGCTCAGGAAAATGCAGACTTTTTTCTCTTTGACCAACTGTCAATCTAAAGTCAACCATCTAAAAATTTTGTGCCAACTCTTTGGCTGAGCCAACTTTAGGCAAAGACTGGCTTCCATGACACTCCAAAGCACAAAAAATTCAAGATAATTGCTTGGGATTCATATCCTTTAAGACCTATTTGTTGAGGCTTATTATAAGTACCCACCTCAAACTTCTTGTCGCCATTGTAGTATAACCAACCCTGGCATCTGTCATTCATTTTAATTGACGTGTGTTGGGATTAAGAAATCGATCCAAATTCATCAATTTACGGGCTTATTGACAAAGAATTATCTGATGAAGTAAGTAGCCAACTTTTGGTTCACAAACTTATATTTTTCATTAAATACAGAACGATCTAAACCGCAATTTATTGCTTTGAGGAAAAAACAAATAAAATGGATACTGATTAATTGGAATCAATCATCAAAAATTTGTATCTAGTAAATATTCAATCAATAGATTTTTAAAATATTTACATATAAAAAAAAGCACCTTCTTTGATACATACAAAACAAAGAGAAATCCAAACCACAATTTTTAATTTTAAGAAAAAATAACAAGCCGGAGACCTATGAATTTGAGCCATTCAACGAAAACTAGTGTCCAATATCTACTCCATAACTAGATTGTATTTCCTTTTAGAAAAAGCCAGCATAAAAATGACTTACAAAAAAAAAAATCTTTTTATCTCCTCAGCAACAACAGAATAGTCGATTTCTTGCTCAAAATCGCAGATCTTCCAGTCAAGTCAAAACAAAAATATTCCTCATTTGATGCACAAACGAAAATAAGAACAATAGCAACAAATAATTTATCAAGAACCTCATCGTAGGAAGTGCCTCTCGCGACCCCCAGCCTCCCGTAATGATCGGCATTCGTAATCGCTGCCATCCAAAATTAGAAAAAAGAAACAAAGAAAACAAGAAAACATCATTGATAAAAAAAAAAAAAAATCAAGAACAAGAAGAAGGATTATTCAAGGGGCTTGGAGGGCGACTCACGGATGCCTCGAAGGGCCTTCTCGACGTTGGAAGAGGAGATGAGGGACGAGAAGGGCTTGGGGGCCGGGGGAGGAGACGAGGTGGCCGAGGCGGTATCCTCCTCCTCGGCGGTGCCCGGAGCCGCCTCGGCGGAGCACTGGACGCGGATGGTGAGATTCCTCGGCCCCCGGCGTCCACAGTGGGAGGCGAAGGGCCGGGGCGTGGAGAGCTTCGCCGCCGGTGACGGGAATCCGACGGTTGCCATTTTAGCTTGGTATTTTAAATTTGGGGAGAGGAGACGGATAAGGCGGGCTAGGAAATTAAAGATGGGGGGCTGGCCGAGTCGGATCACTCGCCGGTAGGCAACAACAATTGATCCTCCTCTCTTGCCCCGTTAGAATGTTAGGTATCATAGGCATGGTGGCTAAAATCAACTTTCAAAATATACGTTTTTTTTTTTTTTTTGGCGAACAACTTTTTTTAATGAAGATAGAAATGAATCATGATTTGAAAATCAAGACATTCAAACACAGTCCCGATGAAAACACAATAATTAAGATTTTTTTTTTTTGTATTAGTAATTGCTTTGTTACTTAAGTACATATTTATGCTCAACGAGCTTAGTCTAAGATGGCCAGAAGATGGCAACCCCATCATATTTTCTTCAAAAAATATAATATTTATAATTGTCATCTTTCTCTCTCTTCTTGTACTTTTTATTTTATCTTCTTAGAGAGTGGTAACTCAAGCTAATTACTTTCCTCCAAAGATAGCTTAGTCGTATGTCATTTGTTATGCAAAAAATTGAGCTCCTTATCGTTCTCTCTTTGGCCTTCATATTCTTAATTACTTTTTGACCTTTGATTGGAGAGATGAGCTATGGAAAAAAACGAATACATCAATTTTTATAATTATTTATAATTTATTAGGAAGAGAAAAATAATCTTTTTCTTTTTGGTATGCTTAAACATTAGATAGGAACAAAATTATAATTAGAAGGGACAAGTTCCCCTATCCCATAGAATAATTCTATTGTCTCATTTTAGTATAATAAAATTATTCAAAAAACAAATAAGACTATCATGTTGCCCTTTGAGGGTGTTTGGTACTATAATCACCACTCAGAGGATAGACATCAACTTATCCCATCTACTATGCACCTTAAGAATAGACTTGGAAAACAGTACAAAAATTTAAATTAGGCATCTAAAAATTTTCAATTGAAAAAGGATGTGAGATGCCGTTCATATCACCAATCTATTCTCAAAATTATTATTATAAAATACCGAAACTTGCTTTCTAAAGTTGAACGACCAAAAAGGAACTAAAGTAAACTATTTGGAAGTTATTAAGCTTCCAATTCAAAATACTTACACATCTTACTCCTCTTTCTTTTATATTACCGGGGTAAATTAGATAAGTTCTATAGGAACTGATCTTAGAACATGCCAATAGTTCTATTTCGAACAAAAAAACTCCAACAACTAAGAAGCATTAGTCTATTTAGCTTACACCTCTCATCTCGTAGGGAAAAAAAAAAGGCTTAAACAAAAAGTTTTCATCACAATTTTCTTCAAATTTATCTTGTATTTTTTTTCTGGACTGTATGGATTTACAACATGCTTTCATCTATAATAGTCATATTTCTTTGTCTATAGCCATTACAAATAATATAATAATGTTTAAAAATCCATTCAAGATCATTAAGTTAGATGATTTTATTTTTTTTATTTGTATATATTATTCATGGTAAAAAAAGTTAGAGTCCAACCATACATAATTTATCCTCAAACCCAAAAGTTTTGCGCTCTTGCCTTCCCTGCTGAAAAGGAGGAAAAGAGAAATAAATTTATTCCTCCCTTTTCTTATATGCGGCACGGCAACAACGAAAAACAAAAATATAATAAATTAAAAATAATAGAAAAAGATGGTGCGAGAAAAACGCACGATGAATTACATATTTAAAAGAGCGATAGAACCGGACGAGTGAACCGGTTTCGTTTTTTGTTGCCGACTCTCCGGTTCATCCGGTTACGACGGTCCGATTTATAGACGGTGAGCCGGTGACTCAATCTGCTGCACCCGACAACTCTATTTCCTTCCCCCCAGACTCGCGGCGACCTGCCAAAGAGGTCACAAAACGCGAGGTGGGGAGACAATGAGGACGGCGCCCAGCGAAGGTGGCGCCGGCGGCGAGGCCGGCCCCAGCTCCCAGCCACCGGCTCCGGCGGCGGAAAGGCGGTTCCCTGCGGCGGCGCAGCCGGAGATCATGAGGGCTGCAGAGAAGGACGATCACTACGCCGCCTTTGTCCATGACGCCTGCCGTGACGCCTTCCGACACCTTTTTGGTCAGTTTATCCCACCCCAAAGTTTCCAATTTTATGTCTTCTTTCCTATAAATTGAGTTACTGATGCTTAACCATCTCGTTGGTTTCTTATATAGGTACCAGGATTGCTGTTGCTTACCAGAGCGAGGTTAGTTTCTTCGAGTATACCCTCTTGTTGTCTTTTTTACAAATTGGATTCGATAGTTTTACTAATTAATTGCATATAAGAGGAGAAGGCAAGATAAATACAGGATCGAGTAAACGCTGCAAAATCCCTTAGAGGAACATTGTAAAAGATCATTTTTTTCTCCATCGTATTTTTTCGTTTTCTTTTAATTAGATAATTTTAGATTTTTTTTTTTGCACTAATATGGCATTTTTACTGGCAAAAAGGATTTTTTTTGGTTAGCTGGACCATTCAATGTTGATTTAAACCATTTGGAAGGGTTGGGATCTTTTGTGACTTTCTCCAAGCAGTTGAATTGCAGACAGAAGCTCCATACTAGGTAGCAAACCGATATCAGGTTTGAGTTTGTGAATTTAAACAAGATAAAATAATTTCCTAGCAATAAGAAGTATTATATGTTGAATGTCCTGGAAATCATCTTTGAATGGCTTTATCAGAATTGTCTTTTAAAAAAATTGATCTCCCAAAGCATGTTGGGATCTGCAGGAGTAGTTGCATTGTCGTGAATGCCTATATTGGCAACTCATCTGGAGGTCTAACAGGATGATGAGGCTGAGCAGGCTTATCATCTTCTTTAATGTTAACATACCTCTATGCAATTGGTTGATTGCTACTTGTTCCAAGTGATTTATCAGGAGATCCTTTTGGGTGCCTGAACAATGTCCTAATCAACTGTTAATTTCAGTTCGGCTGCTCCCTTATAGCTGCAGCGACAGCCATCCACAACGTCCATCCTCATTCTCCAAGTTGTACACTTACTCAGAGATTCCTGAGTAATAATAATGGCTATCTCACTTAAGATAACAGTGGTCTTTCTACTTTGGCATATGGTCTTCTAACTCATAGGTAAATTTGCCGACTTAATGCCATGGAGCTTATGCATCAGTTTGTGCTGGCTTTGCTAGCTAGGTTCGATCAAGCTTCGATCCCATGCCATGTTTGCAAAGGTTTGCTTAGGTGTTGAGCGACTCTTGGTCCATGTTGTTGATATTAGGCCTAGATTGCCTTTTCACCACCATTGTGACAATTGAGTGGATGTTTCTTGTACTTCTCCAATGCTTTTCCAATGAAGTTTTAGCTATTTACCTTGAGATTTCATGATCACATATGAGGGTCCATTCTTCTTATTATCAGCTCTTTATCCTATGTTGAACCTCTTGACACATCAATGAAAAGAATAATGTAGAGTTATGCTATTCTAGGGGAGTCACTAGATAACAAAGCTCCACAATACTCTAGTTCTTGTTTGTTCCACCTGCCTAATACTTCATAGAGTTTCACAATCTTTCAGAATTCTATAGAGTGCTCTAGCAAGTTTTTGATCTTTCTTGGCCTTCCCAGGGTTTTCATCTCTCTCATACCTTACATAAAGCTTCATGTCTTTGATTTTGTTTAGTTGCATTTATGCAAGTCTTGCACTCAGCCAAGCTACAGCACTTGAAAAGTTATTGAATTGCTTTTAAGCTCTTAATATGGTAACTTGTCTAGCTTGTGGTGAAAGAAAAATGTCCCCATATTAGTACCTATGAATGTCTTCCATCTTGTACTGGCTTGGTGCTTACTTTTGTAAACTTCTTTCAACCAATGAAAGTTAATTTCTTGAAGTGTGTAGATTTTTTTTGGCTTATCATGATATTTTCTTTATTTTTTCATTGCTTTTCCTGGTTTTATCAATCTTCTGTTTTCCCCTTGTCATTCTTATATTTTGTTATAATCTTTTTACATGATGCTAATATTAGTCATTACTTAATGTATTGCAGATAAAGCTGTTAGGCCAGACACTTTATTATCTACTAACAACAGGTGCAGGGCAGCAAACTCTAGGAGAAGAATATTGTGATATATCTCAGGTTTATGACCTGCTTCCTGCTATCTATAATCATTGTACCCTTTTTTTAGCTACATTATGACAAGGAAATTGGACAAATTACTTCTAGTTCTAATTCCACTTGGTTGATTAAAATTTTTAAAATTGGGATTCTTTTAAATTCAACTATATGATTGGTCTCCTTTTTTCTTTTAGTAGTATCATTGTAAAAGAAACACTCTAAACTTGAAGGCTTTGGTGAATCTCTGTGTCTGTCTGTCTGTCTGTTTTTAGTAGTCTATCAATTTCATAGTCATCTAAGTTTACCTTTAATTGATAATAGAAAGGGCAACTGGACTCAGCGAACTTGATGATGCAGGACAGGAGCAAATATTCTTATTGGGGTTCTAGAATTCTGCTACTTTGAGTATAGCTAAGGTTCTTTATTTCTTGGATTAGAGTTAATTTTATTAGAATTATTTCATGGAATTTTTATGGTTCAAAGGTATCAACCAAAGTCATATTTTGACATTTAATTTCAGCTAAGCCTAAGATGTGTAAGAAGTTCTAGACATTGTTGCATTTTCTTTTAAACGGTAGGTTCAGGAGTTTCCCAATTCATTGTAATGACATATATTGACTGAGTTTGATAGAATTATTGCACAGGACTAAGAACTACTCTTTTTCTTTTCTTAAAAAAACGAACTTTATTATTGTGGTTTGTTGGGTGGTTGAGTTTCTTTCTTTCTTTCTTTTTTAAACTGTTGGTTTTACTTGTTGTAAGGGTTATAACTCTTCATAAAACTCAACAAAAGCATGATTTGCACGTTAAATAGATAATATTGAAAGATTTGTCAAGTTTACAGGTCAGACTTCATTTGTTTGGTTAGTGTTGCTCTGGCCATATTCTCAGTTTCATCAAGACATTATTAAAAGAATGGCGCAACTCTAATTCTTGTATAGGAAGGGAGATGCGAAACCTTTATTTGTTTTTTCTGTCAATTTAGTATTCAACATCAGAGAAAAATATGATCCAATCTTGGGAAAAAATTCTCTATAGCTATCATGATGAACAGATGAGTATCATATCAAATTGTCTAAATTTAAGATTGGACTGCAATAATCCATGATAATAGTTCCTCAAATTTGAAAAAAGCCTTTTTCATTAAGTTATCTCTTGAATTTTTTTGAAGTTATCCATGCTGAATGGAAATGACTTCAGTCCTTTGTGCAGAAAAAAGCATCAATGTCTAAGACCATGAAGGTGCAAAATAAGATAAGTAAGATGGATATCATTAAGAGACTCCAAAGCTTATTTTATGTTTTTTTTTTCTGATTCTTGTTTGATTATAATTAGGATTATTTAGGTACTGGATCAGACTTAAGGTGTATGTAAAGGGTTTCAATAATTTAAGATAAAAATTTAGTTTTCTTTTTGTCAAATCATTTTTTTGTTTTCATTATACCTAGGTTAGAAAGGTTTGTTCTTGCACTTTATTATACATATACCAAACAGAGCTCATTGTAATATTGTAAAATATTTACCATTTACTCAACACAAAAGTAGGTGCGGAAAAAAATATTAGCTGTTGCTTTAACAAAAGGATCCCTCTGTGGATTATGTTTTTGATGTTATTTATATTCTGAAATAATTGGGTCTTTCAGATTGCAAGTTCTCATGGGCTTCCACCAACACCTGCAAGACGTGCCCTTTTCATTGTATATGAGACCATAATTCCTTATGTTGCAGAAAGAATCAGGTTTGCTGTTCTCCTCTTATGTAGTTTTAAATGTCCATTGTACTTTACTATGATGAGTATGGTGTCCTTGATGCTGTCAAGCTTTCTGGATTGTACTTTACTCTGAGTATGGTGTCCTTGGTGCTGTCAAGCTTTCTGGCAAATATGTTTTTCCACTAATGCATTACTATTTAGCAGTTCAAGGATGGCTGCTCGCGGTATTATCCTTGCTGACTCTCAGTTTGGGGAGCTGTATGGAAGTGACCACCCTAGAAGGAACCAAGTCCAATCTTCTGATGCTGCTGAGAGCTCAACTTCCACAAGTGTACCTATATCTGCTTTGTCAAAGTTCAGAGAGAGGCTCCATGGTTTGTGGTTGCAGGCTGTTCAGAAATGGCCTACGGTATTTGAGTTTTTTCTCTGAATATTCTGCTGATATTCATATGCCATCTGCATCTTTAGCGCAAAATCCACTTGGTCTTCCATTAGACTAAATTTCATTTTTTAACTTTATTTGTGTAGCTTTCTGTTTAACTATGGCTGTAGATTCACTTAAGTATTCTACCATAAACTTAGTTCTCGTGCTTTGGTGTTATCCAGGTTCTTCCATATGCTCGTGAGATTTTACAATTGGCTCTCCGCACCAACCTTATGTTCTTTTACTTTGAAGGTGATATACAACTACTCTGCCTAATCAAATTCAGTTTTTTATGAACATAAAGTTTTTTCAATATAATAGCACTGGATGTATTTATCTGATTTTAAGTCTAATATCTGCGCTTATCATATGTTTAATGTAGAACAATTTTCACATGGTTGATTATATAAGTGCATTTTATTGCAGGGTTGTATTATCATATATCAAAACGTGCAGCAGGCATCCGTTATGTATTTATTGGAAAGCCGTTAAATCAAAGGCCTCGGTATTAAGACATAATTTTCTGCATCATATCTTTTATTATACAAGAAATGTTGGCAATCTGGAATGAGTTTGTGAGCTTAAGATTCTAGTTGGCCTTTGATGGGCATTAGAAGTCGTTGCTTGGTTTTTTTATTTGTTATCTACCGTGTCTAGTTTGAAGTAGGCAAATCATTTCTTTTCCTTGTGAATTTCCTTATAACACAGCTGGAATTTTTGAATAATGCCACTGGTTAAGTTGTATTTATCACATTATTTCTCACCTTGCCTCTGCAGATACCAAATTTTGGGTATGTTCCTTTTGATCCAGCTTTGTATACTTGGTGCTGAAGGACTGCGCAGAAGTAATTTATCTTCAATAACTAGTTCTGTTCATCAGACATCACCTGGGAGCCACCAGTCTTCTACAGGTTCTACACTTGTGGACACTATTTACATATTTGGCTCAAGTGTCTCAATTTGTGAGTATAATAAATTGAAAGGGGACCCAGCCTGGTGTGTTGAGGATTTACATCAATTTAATGAAATTGATGTTTAGAAGATAATGCAACATAATGCCTAAAAAATGTGTTTTCATCAGTGCATCAAGGGATAGAGAATGTACTTGGTGCCAATAATGGTAAGTACTGGGGAGAATGTGGTCATGTGGATCTGAATATTGCTGAAGAAAACATCATTTAATTAATATTGTCCAGCAGAAACATGGAAAGAGATTTAGAGGCTTTCTAAAGCATGTTAGGTTTATTGAGTGTCTGATGCAACAGCTGGGAAATTTGGGGGATTGAGGGCTAGAACTGGAATAGGCTAAAGCCATTTTCATTTTTTTCTGCAATGGTGAAGTAAGCATATCCCAGAGTTTGGGTTCACTTGTAGCTTCTGTTAAACTATATTGTTTCTGTAAGAAATCTATGAATTTTTCTTTGGGTTATTAAGCCCTCAATAACTGCTTATTCTTCATTTCTTCAAAACTATTGAGTGCTTATTTCTCCTGTAATGAGAACTTCATTCTTTATGCTCTATGGGATATCAAAAGCCTAGTATTATAACAATGTTGGTTGAATGATACTAAAACTATGAATAAACAAAATAAATTAGCAAGTTGAAGCTCATTACTTTTTTATCCTGTTGATTTTATGTGGTAGCTTATTGCTGCCTTTTCTTCATATTCATGGTCTGCAGGTCCAGGCTTGCCTGTTTTAAATGAAGATGGCAACCCAGTTACTAATTATAGCCCTGATAAAGGCAGTTGGGCCGCTGATTCCTTGGCTGCACCAGAGGTAGTGTTTTCTCCAGCCAACTTTATTGCATCTTTTTTTTTTGTGTGTGTTTCTTTTTGGTAGCCATTTCTTGCAGACTGGAACTCAGAATAACAAAAATTTAAGCATCTAGCTGCCCCCATAAGTGTCATCTTTTGAGCCATAACCCAGAGGATCGTCTACGTATGTTTTGACTTGTGGTTTAGATCTTCTAAATACTGCAAAATTTTGTCAATAATTTTTCTTTTCAACATAATTTATGCATATGATGGTGTAAAAAGGCATTAAATAGAAAACAAAGCCAATGACTGCAATTCCTGATTTTCTGGTTTCAGCCCCAAGGTTCGGGTGGCATGAGCAAATGTACCCTCTGTCTCAGTACTCGCCAGCATCCTACAGCCACACCATGCGGTCATGTCTTCTGCTGGTATAGCCTACTGTACATAAAGATAATTAACATGAGACGCACAAGCACGTCTTTTATATATTTTCTTCGCTACTAGTTATATACATAATTACAATAATGTCCATACATTTCTTTACTAACACATAAATCTACACATCCTTTTAGTTGATTATTGTTTTTATGATCATGCATAATCATCAGGAATTACTTTGTATGGAGACCACTTGACCTGATACAGCTATAATCCTATTTTCCGATGTTAGCTATACAATTAGTGTGATCTTGTGAAGCATTTTGATACACGTTAGATGGTTGGTACTCGGTGTGTCCGCTGATTTGTATTTTATGATCAACCTGCAGGAACTGCATTATGGAATGGTGCAATGAAAAGCCTGAATGTCCTCTCTGCCGTAATCCCATAACTCATTCGAGTTTGGTTTGTATATATCATGCTGATTTCTAGCATTCTGGTTTGATCCTTTATACGGCAACAGTGGCGGAAGAAACGAATCTGCACCGTGACAGTTGGTAAAGAAGCTCATGACCTCTTCAAACTACATATTTCTAGAAGAAAATGCCATAAAGCCTTCTTCCATGTGAACCGGTTCAAGAAAACATGTAGAGAAGTCTCTTTTGATGTAGTTCATTAACTGATGAAGAAGAATGAGTTTCGTTCAAGTTTGAATCGAAATAGCGAAGCAGCATGCATGGAGAGTGACATCTTGTATTGTTTATAATCTATTTATTTTGTTTGTATAATTGGAATCGCTGTTGGTAATTTTCTGACAGTGAAGTGCCCAAAGCAATTTTCCATGTTATTGCACATCTAAAACATCTCAGAATTGCATACCGATGAACTCGCTGCGGCACAAACCTAATAGTTAAGAAGCTTAACATCATAAGGCAATTCTGAGGCACCAACAATTCTTACAATAATTACTAGATAATCATTTGTAACCCCTTGATTTTCCAGTTGGTTCAGAAAGGAGGCAAGGGTATTTTCGCCCTCCTGAGAAGCAATTTCAGAAGTGGTTGGATGTCAGTAGTCAATTTACTCGACAAGTTTAAATAGATGCTGTTTAGTCTTCTAACTTCCATCTTGTGTGAGAGAAATCATCATTCATTCAAAGCAACATTCCTCAAATTTGGGTGGGCAAAGGTCTATCAGCTTATCCCAAGGAATACTAAAAAAAAAAAACTAAAAATGCACCTACCAAGCACAGCGTGCCAAGGCATTATTTACTCAATAGTAAAGTCCATAAAAACGAAACCAATCATGAACACGATCTCCCAGATTCAGTATTTTTTTGATCATCAAGTATCCAGTTGCATTGCTCAAGTCATATTATTTATTATAAGTAGAGGTAGTGTACGGTTGACCTCATATTTGCAAGGAACCTTATTTAATACTGTTACGTGGTTTTAAGACGTAAGAAAGTAAAAACCAAAAACACATTTGGAAGAATGGGTATGAACTATCATCTAACTGTAATGGGATTTGATGAACGATCAATTGACCTTCAAAAGCACCTGTCAAAGGTTCTGCTTTCATTCCTATCACAAATAAAACGGATAGTCATAACACTTATTTACATCAGAATGATCAATTCCAAAGAAATATTCAACCTTAAACCGATCAACTAGTGTAGACGTGATCTCAAAGATGAGAAGTCCTGAATTATACAGAGAGAAAATTTGGCAAGAAAAATGTTGATACCCATGGTTCCTAAGAAGAACAAGCAATGTATTTGTCATCTTCCAGCTTCTTTTCGCATGGGTTCCATCTGTAAAGAATATGTTTTCTTGAAGCATAAATTTCACAAGTGTTACAAAATTATTCTAGCAATATTACCATTTTCTTTCTTGATTTTCAGCGTTATCATACAATGGCCTCATAAAGCAAACTGACATCACTTCTTAAACAAACAAATCGCACTTGGCTGAGAACCTGCAAGTACCAAGGGCTGAGAAAGAATGCCTTATGGATTCATTTGGGTTGTCATTGTAACTCTTCGGTGCTCTTAATCAGTGCTGCAAACCATTCTTTCCAGTCTGGAACCTTCTCATCCCCATTTACCACCTATACACGAAAACAGTATATGCATTAATTGAGAATTAGCCTTGTATTTTATGTGCATGTCCATGTTTTGACTTTTTTGACAGTTCCATTTAGTATTTTTACAGGAAATGCTTGTGTAGTCTAATCCAGCGGACCTCAAAAACTAGCCCTCTCTGAGGAACTGCATCAAGTGCCTCCACGCAAATAACCGCTGCATCCTCTTTACTAAGTTTTCCCTTTGCTGCCACACCCTGCATATTATAAAAAACAAAAGAAAAATATTTAAATATCAAAAAAAGAAATGATTGATTCCTATGAGAAATCAAACTGCAGTTACCTGCCTCGTTAATCCACTTTGTCAAAATGAAATCAGAAGTATCATGTAGTGATGACTTTTCTTCTTTTTTTTTTTTTATGTAGGGGTGCGGAAGGGACATGCATTGGGTGAAAATAACCGAAAATAATTAAGCATGTTGACAATGTATTATCTATTTCATAGTAGCATAACTTTGCCACGAAGGCAATCATATGTTTAACACACTGTTCAAGTGCTGTCAATTTTGCACCAATAATAAAACAAATACACTTTTCTATCTTCTTGATTTCCTTAAACTGTTCTAGTTATGCATGCAGTTGTCTTAAATTTCTTGTACCTCTCCAAAGCTGAAACCTTGCATGCCACCTGGAGTATTTTGCAGCAAGCCAGCTCTTATTATAGTGTATGGGATGCCTAATGCAATCAATATTTCTTCATCCTTCTCCGCCAACTTCTTGAGCTTGCTATTCATGACAGCTTGAAGTCCACTACTACGTCTATATACAGCCAACTGCAACCTAACAAAAACTCATATAGCAAGATGGATATCACCGCCAACCATGCATAGGCCAATCTTTCTCAAGGAACACATAAAAGCATGGGAAAAGTAAGCACCTGAGATAGAAGAACAACGTGCTGCACACCCTTCATTTGCCCTATGTCAGAAAAGAAGCCATCCTGTGTAAACATAAACAGAATATAGTTGGAGACTTCACAAATTTTAGCGGTATTTCTAGAAATGCATCAAGTGTATGTTTTAGTGATATTTTTCTCAAGATCACAGACACCATTAAATTACCCCGTATACCACAAGCACATTTTATGTTTGATAAGATAGAATAGATTTTCCAAAGAAGTCAGAGAAATTTTTTACACAAAACCCCGATTAAGATCTTATTAAGAATAATGATGGCTGAATTAAGCAATCTGCAAATGTATTAGCAACTAAGAGTGAATATAGTGTTAAAAGAAATGCATGGCAGTTAAGGTCCGGAGAACTGCTGAACCGGCCAATTCGAAGTGTATCAAACTAGACCAATCGGTTACCGGCATGATTCATTCCATTGATTCGATATTAAACCCTACCATGGCATTCGAAGCTCCTTCGGCCGTATCTCTACCCTCTTGATGTGTTCAAGGCTCTGTTCCATGCTCCCTCTCCCTCTCTACCGGATCTAAAGCTCGAAGTCCTCTCTCTCCCTCTCTTGCCACTTTCTTTGGCCCCTTCAAACCGTTGTTCAACGCTCTGTCCTCGTTCGAAGCCCTAGGTCCCCGTCGTGGGGGTGGTGGAAGATCCAGGTGAGTCTCTCTCTCTCCCCCTTTCTCTCGGCCCCTATCGCTGGATCTCTAGTTCTCAAAGCTTCCCAGAGGTCTTGATCTCTCTCTTCCTCCCTCTCCTTCCTCTCCCTCTTCCCCTCACTCTCTTTTCTCCTTTCCTTCCTCTCCTTCTTCCTCTCTCTATTTCAGTACACCCAGACGGACCCATACTGTACCGAATCGGTCACCACCCGTTACGAACCCCGATACCGGTTTGATGGACCTTGATGGCAGCAATGTCTAAGAAAGTGAATAAATTACAATATTAATCATGTGAGAAGAACAATGCAAGATAAATACAATATGGAGTTGAACATACATACATTTGAAGGGCAAATTATTGCACGAACACCTCTCAAAGCCTTTGTAAGAAAGGACCGATCATTTATATCCCCAACCATTGGCTACACATACAAAGCAGAATAAAGTTTGAAGACCGAAGTTAGATAACATTAAACACATTGAACAACGACAGAACAAGCTTGTAACACAAGTGACATTGGACAATTTTCATACAATATATTCAGGTATCACAAGGGAGGGGCTGCTCACCTTAACATAAGCTCCGAATGCATCTGTTGCAGCTTGCTTATCCTTGACTAATGCTTTTATCGGAGCCCGCTTAAGAATAAGTGATAATATTACCATCTGAATGAGGCATATGGTAAGTTTAAGGTTTCATCATTTATTAGTAGGAAGACAAAATGCTAGATATTCATAATATAATACATACCCAATGGTTCTGAAATTTGATAAGGTTAAACTACACAGTTTAAACAGCAATCAAATTAAATAATCAACAGTAATCAAATTAAATAATCACCAAGGAAAAAACTGATGCACTCATCAAATTTCAACTGTTTTAATCTTTAAGTTGGAAGAAGGATTTGTTATGAGATTCATGAAATCGCCAAGAACTAAATATGTAATCGAGGTGTGGATTAGTTGTATTGAAGATGGTGGTCATATGAAATTTATCAATGGGAGAGAGATCTAAATGCTTCTTTTGACAAAAGAGATGCTAATATAAAGATACTAACTTTTAAAAGTGCTATCCTAGGTATTACCATCACTCCAATGTTTGACATGCTTCCCTACAGTAGTTAGATGGTGATGTGAACTGTAAAGTAATTTGACATACTGTCAAAGAGCAAGCTTAGTAGTCTAAGGATTTCTAGAAGAAAGCTAATCAAGATCAAAAACTACTTCAGATTTGTTTCCTTTTCAGTGAGAGTGAGAAGCATCTCTTAAGTCCTAAGGATAGTGAGATGTATCATCATTGCGATGCAGAGACAAACTTTCAGTTTAAAGTCAACTTACCCACCTGGCCAATTTCGCTTTCTCCATCAGTCACCAAAACTGCATCTCGGACTTCTTCAATTTCTGTTCTTCAGCAAGGGAAAAATCAAAAAGGAATCATCAGAGCTCTTTGAATACAAAGGGGTATGCTTGATACCCATGACTGTGGTATTACCTGAAGATTCATCCTCAACTTCGAGACCTCCATCTTCTGGAAGTAGATCAGGTGCTCCATACCATTTCCTCAATTTAGGCCCACCTACATATTAAGGTCCCGAATTTAGTATAATCTTTTGAGATTATAGGCACTTATGTCTCATCTAGTGACGAAAACTAAAAATTAAACACCAAAAGCGAAGTTAGTGAATAATTAAAGCAGTCGGTTGTATATTAGAGAAATGACCAAATCTATTGTTTTTGCAATGCGAACCTTAATAAAGCACATGAATGAACGAGTAGAGCTATATAGATTAAAGTAAGCTTTAAAGAATTGCAATGTCTTTGGGGCCAAAATGGGCATTGTGGTAGAATTTAAGCCATGATAATAACTAAAATCTACCATCATGGATCAGAAACGCAAAATGTACCCTTCTATTTCCTTAATGACATGGTTAATGGTCCTTCCCATCTTTTACAACCCAAAAGAAACAAAATTGCATACACTCAAAATGATCAAAAGATGGCCCGCTTGCCATTTTAGCACACCAACCAATACAACTGATGGTGATAGCATGCACAAACTTTTGGATGCATTCATCTAGTAAGCAATCATCTTCTAAATATTGTTTACCTAGTTTATTAAGGGCTTGGCTGGCATCGTTTTGTTTTTATTTTTTAATTTCTCTACAAACTAGTGAAATATCACCTGGAGATTGATATTTAAGATAGCATTTGTAAACACTTCTGCTATCCATTCACTTTGCCGACATTTAGCAAAAAAGAGATTTAATAGCAAAAGCTGTCATTTTGGAGATCACTATGTAACTCCACAATGTTGTTAATCTTATTACCCTAAAATACGGTTAAACAACGATACGCCTACTTAAAAAAAAAACAAAGATTTGAATCAGAAGCGGAGCTGTTTGATTACCTTCAATGTAGTCGAGGATTTGATCCGTGAAGCTGGTCTCCTTCTTCTTGGAGGAGTAACAGCGGACGAAAGGCCTCCTGGGAATGGAGAAGAAGAGGCGCCCGGCCTCTAAGCGAGACGGAGATAGAGAAGGAGGAGGAGAGAGGGCGGAGAGAGGAGCCGAAGAGAGGCGAAGAGCCATCGGAGCTGGTGGAGAACAGAGAGAGCGCGGTGGAATAGGATTAGATTGGGTTCTCGGGGATATGGTGGGGACGTGGAGAGAGAAACGTTTAACTAGTGTTCCTAAATGCCCCTATGATCCGGTCTAGGCCGCTTCGGATAACCCGGCTCAGAACCGGAGAGGACTTGAAGAGTTGAAGGGGTCCGCACTTCGCCTCTTTATTAGGCGGAGCGGGCTCGGCGGCGTCGAGGTTTGTTAGGGTTTAGATGCAGTGAGCGAGAGGTCGGAGCGAAACCCTTGACGATTCCGGCTCCTTTCTCTCTGAAATCACCATGAGTAGATCTGGCCAGCCTCCGGATCTCAAGAAGTGAGTCTATCACTCTCTTTGGGTTTTCCCTTCCCTCTCTCTTTGATCTGTTTCTCCTTGTATCAGTTTTGATGGACTTCTTCATTTTTTTTTTTTGATTCTTGAACGGGATGACAGGTATATGGACAAGAAGCTTCAGAGTAAGTTATTTAATGCATTAATGCTTCTTTTTAGAGTTTTTTCAGCTTCTAATGCGTGATTACTTATTCTTTCTTTTTGCTGCCTATGTTTCTTTTTTTTTATGGGCCTTCAACTAGCATGGATTTGTTTGAAAAAAAAAAGAAAATAGGTGATGTAGCTTAAATCTCCACAACTTGTATATTTGTGGAAGAAATTGTTTTTCTTTTAGAGACAAATAGCTTTCGTATTCTCATTTTCACTTGCGTGTGATTGCATTCTTGTATGTTTAACTTCTGACATGTTTTTTTTTTTTTTTTTTTTTGACCCGCATGGAAGTGTAGAAAAGAGGGGAGAGGGGGGGGATTGGAACTTGAATTTCCATATGCACTGAAAGAGGTTGATATGCACTGGATTTTCTGCGTAAGAATGTGCTTAAGAGAAAGTGCATCTGTATTTATGGTAAAGAATACCAGCATGCAAGATGGGTTCTTTGTCTGAGTTTGTGGTGAATGCCCATTGCAAGAAGTGGTGATTGGTCAACCCATTTTTGACTATTTAAGTGCTTTTGGTTTATGGACCAACAACACTGACCGTGCCTATGATCAGTTGATCTTAATTGTTTTATCTCTTAATTGTGTTAATTAAGAGAAGAAGGAAATGCCAGTTACCAGAACCTTGGCAGCTGGTTGTATGTTAGCAAGTTGACGATTATATCAACAAGCTCATGATTTTGTGAGTTAATTGCACATGCTTTGTGTAATATTGTTGTTTAATTTTCTATTTTTTTTAAAAAAACAGCTATTGGGAAATTGTGGCCCTAAATGAGGAATACCTCTTTAAATCTATGGATTGATATCCAAATGAATTTTTAGTCATAGTTGCTCTGATAGGGCTTTTCCGTTGCTCTGTTTTGTGATGTTAAATGTAGTATGTTTATATCTAGATGAACTTCGAAAATTTCTGAATAAATATTGTGACATGCAAATGCTTTTGCCTCTGGAGTATGGTTCAGTGGGCTATAAAGTTGCTTAGTGGTAATTAATTTTTGTTTTTTAAAGTGCTCATGATTCTATTTTTAGTTTTGCTCTTTCCTTTTCGTGTTCCATTTTGACCGTTGAAAACAGTGGCCCTAAATGAGGAATCTTCTTAAGAGCTATGGATTTATGTCCAAATGAAGCTCTCGTCATAGTTACTCTGATAGGGCTTTTTTCTCTGTTTTTTTTATGTTAACAGTGGGATGTTCATTTCTATATAAACTAAAATGTAATTTCTAACGGATATTAGTTCATTTAAGAATTTTTGCCTCTGGAATATGGTTGTGTGCGCTAGAGATGTTCATTGGTAATTGATTCGCAATGTGGTCATGGTTCTATAGTTGATGTCCACTCGATACTATGTCTTTCATTGTTTATTTTTTTTCCTTTTTTTGAAGTTAAATATTGGAAATAGTGTCCCTAAATGAGGAATACCTCTTGACTGCCATGAATTTATTTCCAAATGAAGCTTTTGTCATAGTTACTCTGAAAGGGTTTTTTTGGATCTTCATTTAATGCTAAAAGTAATTTCTAAAATTTCTCTGTGGTTTTTATTCCATACAAAAATCTCTGCCACTGGAGTAGTATAATTGAATGATCTAAGAGTTTTTTATTGATAATTAGTTTTAAATTGCCATGTTTTTTTCTGCGGCCCCTTCTGACATGTGGTTGAAGAAAGCTAGGGATTAGTATATTTCTGTCTCAAATAAGAGCAGGATCTAGAAGTAATGAAACAATAATGGGGAGAGTAGGTGGAAGTTGGGAAGTGCTTGTTGTTTATGCCTATGTTGCTTCACCTGCAAGCCTTAAAAATTGATGGAAGGATTTCCTATCATTATGGGTGATTGCTACTTGGAAATGATTGATGCTATTACTGTCTGTGCATCTGTGCATTTGCATCTTGTTTCTGGTTTTTTTTCCCACATTGAAATCCACAAAAAACTAGCTTAGGTACTTGTTGGTAATGACCCAGTGTGATTGCTTTTATGCCTTTGCCATTTGGTTTTGATTCCTCCTTTTACTATATTAGTTGGCTTCCAATTTGGTGGTGGATAAGATTATCGACCTCAGGAAATTGCAAGCCCTTATAAGGAAAAGATAAAATTAGTTGATTGTGTGGTGTCTTTCACTTTATCAAATGTTGCTTAAGGTATGATGGATGCAATTTAAAAGCATCAGACCTCTAGAAAGATTTATGTTTTTATTGGTTGTAGTGGAAGCAAGTGAAGGTAAATGAGGGAGGGGCTGGATGGATAGCTTTCAGCCTATGTATCAACTTCGCATGTTCCACCCTCTTTGTCATTTTGTCATTTCCAGGTTTCCTTGGATTTGCAGTATCCAGATAGCGCATTACCAACTATCTGATGTTTGATTTCATGGAAGCATGCAGATGTGTATCTACATGTTATCTATTGTACTTCATCAGGTCTGTGATAGTTTTAAAACTGATTTGTGTTTCTTAGATTCTCTAACTCTCTGAACACATCTGCAGGTCTAGTTTTCGATGTGCTTTGCCAGAATACTCTCTTGCTTTTTTTTCTTTTCATTTTTTTGTTATTTAAGTGTAAAAATCATAATTATAGTTGTTCCTTGGTTCAAGCTAATAGTTGGATTTGCTGGAGGTAGTGTCACTAAATATTTTTTTCTTTTCCCTCTTTACTAGTCTCTTCATCTATGTGGCCTTGTGTGGTATTTGCATGCAGTGGTGTGGTACAAGATGATGCATCTCTCTGATTGTTCTTATAACTAGAACTTCTGAGTATTCTGAAAAATTGAACTGAACATGGACCGCGAATTTGCACAGTTAGCCATCGCTCCCTACTTTGTCTGCCAAAATTTATTTTAACATATATTTGTCGAAACCATTTTTGCAGTCAAGCTGAATGCAAACCGGGTTATTGTTGGCACTCTCCGTGGATTTGACCAATTCATGAATCTGGTGATTGACAATACTGTGGAGGTTAATGGCAGTGAGAAGAATGATATTGGGATGGTGGTAAGTTTCTTTTGCAGAATTCAATAGTATTCTCCCTTGTTCTCATGGTCTCTTGAGGATGCCTCCATGGGAAGGCATGCGACTTAACCTCAAAGGGGCACATGATGAATTCAGACTTATCGTTCTTTCGGAAAAAAAAAAAACAAAGGATTCAAGGTAATGTGTCCCTGTCGAAGTTAAGTAGCTTGCCTCTGCTGTGAGGTTTTTCAAACTCTTAACCTGGTAAAGTGGTTTGTTGATATGAACTTTCTCAAATTATCTACAGGTTATCAGGGGGAATAGTGTGGTTATGATTGAAGCATTGGAGCCAGTCAGCAAAACATAATAACTATGTATTGCTCATAGTTTCATGTTTTGAAACAAATGGCCGAGAAATATATGGTTTATGTACTTTAATGACTTGATGACCGTTGTCTTGTCTCTTTCTGTTCTGTATTTTTATGCTAAAATGATGTAAATTTTACTCATTGGTATGGAAAGATGGAATCGCTCCCAGTGACTAGATGCTTGTGAATGTTAGATCAGAGTTTTTGAAAACTGAATGAATGGATGGTTCTGTAAATATAGAGGTGCTTTGGAAGGTTGTCTCAGGTAAAAGGTGGACAGTTTGATCATGGGTGGCAAAATAAAACAGAAATCAGCAAAAGGTTAATTTACTTTGCCGACGGCACATGATTTTAGACTTATGTGGGACTACCATACATTTCAAATGCCATTATGGGGTTATTTGCTTTTACCACTGGCACCATGACCATGTTACAGCATCAAGGCAGGTGTACATGAAACTATTTTATCTAATATATGAAAGGCAATATTATTTTCATAGAAGGCAGTTAGTCCAAAGCCTACGATTTTTCTATTGTGTCTATGTTGCAGCGAAGCTACCCATGATTTCCTCTTATCGATCATGATAGACTTTGCAATGTGCATTTCATTAGTAGCATCTTTTTTATGTCATGTGGGGATGTTTTTTCAACATTTGTTTGAATAGAGGTGTAAATTTATATCCTGTTAGAGTTTTAATTACCTTATGATTTTCAGGTGTTTTGTTAATTGATTTTACAAACAATAAGGTTGTGCTTGGTTTGGTTGTGGAATCAATTTTGGAAGAATCGGGGAAAGTTATTTGGGCAAGTTAGGAGTAACAAGGCTATTTTGTGGAAGGTGAATTTAGGTAATTTAGCAAAGTTGCTGCATTGTGTTATTGTGTTCTGTGGGGTTATGGTTCCAAATACTAAAACTATTATCTTTTTTATTATCGTCGGAAGATCATGGTTTTAAAATATGAAAACTATTTCTTCACATGCAAAGGCAAGATTGCATGGCTCTAATTTTTCTCAGACCTGAGGAAATAAGTCATGAATTTTTGTTGTATTGGCAAAATTGTCTTGCACTTAGTGATTAATTGAAGTTCTTTTAAGAAAACTATCATCGAAAATGGAACACAAATATAACGGTAAAGAAAAGAGTCTAACAAACAATGAGGTTGTGCTTGGTTGTGAAATCAATTTTGGAAGCATAGGAGAAAGTTATTTGGGCAAGTTTAGGAGTAAAGAGGCTATTTTGTGAAAGGTGAATTTAGGTGAAATAGTAAAGTTGCTCCTTTGTGTCTCTCGAAGATTATGGATTCAAAATATTAAAACTCTCTCTTCCATTGTGATCGAAAATTTAGAGTTTCAAAATATAAAAACTATTTTTTCACATGCAAGGGTAAGATTGCACGGCCCTCCTTCTTTCGGCTAACGTATGCACCATCCGGTTTGTCAAAAAAAAAAAAGAATATGAATATTGTTAAACAACTATTTGATTATTCGATCCATATTCGAATATCCGATTTTATTTGTAACTCTATTTAATTTTATATAAATTTATTAATTTTTTTAAAAATAAATAATTATATTACTATGTTGTTAATTTGATTTATTATCTATGTAGTAATACTTTTGATTTCATGATTATACAGTTTAATTATCCCATTTGTATTCGTTGAAAATAAATATTGATATAATTTTTTGTTTCTATCTAATTTTAGGACTCCAGAGTACTTAGCATAAGCAACTTTTAATAGGCGTAGATAAAAATTCCAGGGTTATGAGCTAAGCTAGGGCTTCAGAAGAAAGGAAAGAAGCAGCCGCCGATCTTAACCCCCGCCCTGTCTGTCTCCCCCCCGTGATAGGAGATCATGGCGACTCAGATAAGCAAGAAGCGAAAAGTTCCGCCTTACTCTGATCGAATTCTTTTTTCTCGTTTTCGCAATCTCGAATTCCTGACAATTTTTCGATTTTTTTTTTTTTTGATTCTTCTCGTTGTAGTTCGTGGCCGATGGAGTCTTCTTCGCGGAGTTGAACGAGGTGCTCACCAGAGAGCTTGCGGAGGATGGCTACTCCGGCGTCGAGGTTAGGGTTACCCCCATGAGAACCGAGATCATCATCAGGGCTACTCGGACCCAGAATGTACTCGGTGATCTCCTTTGCTGCTCGTTTTCCATTGTTTTAGATTCTTTGGAGCACGAATCTAGGGTTTGCAGTTGGTAATTAGGATTTTGGTTTGGGGTTTAGGTGAGAAGGGGAGAAGGATTAGGGAATTGACTTCAGTGGTCCAGAAAAGATTCAATTTTCCGGAGAACAGCGTCGAGCTGTATGCTGAGAAGGTTAACAATAGGGGACTCTGGGCTATTGCGCAGGCCGAGTCGCTTCGGTACAAACTCCTTGGAGGCCTCGCTGTTCGGAGGTCTGTGGGTCTTTTAACTTTAAAATGTCCATTCTGTTACGCTTGTTTTTCGTTCTTGATTTAGAAAATACGTGGGTTTTCCTGTTGGTTTGTATTTCTTTGATTCTTTGAGTTGTCTTGCAATGCTTGCGGATTTATTGGATTTTGCTTGAAGTTGAAAATTTGTTATTTTTTGTCATTTTTGCGGCAGATTGGTTCCTCGTACCGATGTTGTGTCCGAGGATGACTACATTTTTTTGTTGCCCTTCCTAGTAATCTCGTGTAATAAATATACTCTTGTTATTCTACTGCTTTGGCTTTGAAGGGAAATTGCTCCAAAGGTGCAATGATATGCTATTGTGGGCATGTTTTAATGAAAGCCTATATTATCTGTGGAAAGAGACCTAAGGAAATAATGTGATTGTCTTATTATTATCACAAATCAAAATTAGTTCTCAGTCTTGGTTAATTTTTCAAGGACGGGAACCATTAGTTTTGGCATTATTGTTATTGTTGGAAGCAAGGTTCGCCGTCTTGGTACTGGACCCCATACCGGTGCCACACTAGTACAGTGCTGGTACGGTATGAATTTTTTGGCATACTGATTGTCGGTATGACATCCATATCGGATTCTGGTACCGAACTGGTACGGTACAATAGTTCCGTACCATCCGATTCTGGCTGGTATGACGAACCATGATTTGGAAGTCTGAAATATGGCTTTAAGTTTCGAGCACTAATTAGCACTAGGTGTCCGAAACTTATAATGAAGTGTGCATTCATAATCTTGATGTTATTGAAAATTTAAATTTCAAATTTGCACGTAAAGATATGAAAAAAAGCACGCGTTTTGTTTTTACTGTCCACATCTCCCCTGAGAAATTAATACTCTTAGGGCCTGTTTGGGTAATCCAACAGAATTGGGCCGAATTTCTCCAAAAAAAAGCCAGAAAGTTGTAGGAAGAAAAAAAACTTCTTATGGACCAACAGGTGTATCGGCTGGAATTTACGTTGGGATGTCAGCGGGCTCTTCAAAAATGTGGGTAGGATGGGCCAATATGTTTGATTCATGCAAGAATGTCCAAGCATGCTTTTGTTGCGAGGCTGTTTGGAAAATCTATTTTGCTTTTATTTCGTTACCAAACTAGTATGATGATATCAGAGATCTATTTCAGCACAAGAGATCGTTTGTTTGTGAAAGTACAGTTTTCTTGCATGTTCGTAAGTATGTCCATGTGACTGATGCTGTAGAATTCCTTAAAGAGTCTAGTTTCCTTTTTCTTGTTGTTTTATTTTTACTTATATAGGTTAGCTTGTACAAATTAGCTTGTGGATATAGGGGAGTTTGCTGGAAGTTGAAAGGTTCTTTAAAGATTATTTAAAGATGTTTTAAAGATTCTATTTTCTTTTTTGTGATCTTTACAGCAGATCGATTCCTTGTACCAGTACTGTGTCTGAGGATGACTATTTTTTTGTTGCCTTCCGAGTAATTTTGTGCAATAAATAAATTCTTGTTATTCTATTGCCTTATGCTTTGAAGGGTAATTTCTCCAAAGGTGCAATGATACGCTGTTGTGGGGATATTTTAATGAAAACCTATGTTATCTGTGGAAAGAAAGACCTAATCAAATGATTTTAAGTTTGTACTGCAGAAAATAGTTGTCATGCTAGTGGATGGATTGTCTTGTTACTAGAAGTCAAATTAGTTCTTAGTCTTGGCTATTTTTTTTTGAGGACTGGAACCAATAATGTTGGCATTTTTGTTATTATTTGTAAGTTTGAAACCTGGACGTGCACTAACATTAGGACCAGGTGCCAGGAACTTACCATAATGAAGTATGGACTCATATTCTTGATATTGTTGAAAAATATAAGTTCAAATATGCGCAAAAAGAAATGAAAGAAAAGGGCACACCTTTTGTTATTGCTGTCCAACTTCCTGGAGAATTTAAAATGCGTCTGACTCTATTGGGGAAATCAATTTTGCTTCTATTCTGTTGCCAATCTAGCATGGTGATGTCAGTGATCTATTTCGTCACAAGAGTTAATTTGTTTGTAAAAGTCTAAATACATTTTTCTTTCATGTTCATAAGTTTGTCTATGTGACTGATATTGTAGAATTCTTCAAACATTCTAGTTGCCTTTTCTTTTTGTTTTTTGAACTCATATAGGTTAGCTTGCACAATATTAGCCCGTGGATTTATTGGAGTTTGCTTGAAGTTGATTTTTTTTTTGTCATGTTGACAGCAGATTGGTTCTTCGTACTGGTGTTGTGTCTGCGGATGGCTACATTTTTTTTTGTGGTGCTTTGAAGTAATTTTGTGCAATAAATATATTCTTGTCATTCTATTGCTTTGTGCCTTGAAGGAAAATTTCTCCAAAGGTGCAATGATATGCTATTGTGGTGATGTTTTATTGACAAACCCTACATTATCTGTAGAAAGAGAGACCTAATGAAGATGTGAAGTTTATACTATAGAAAAACTGCTGCTATGTTAGTTTATGGCTTGTCTTATTATCAGAAGTCGAAATTAGCTGTCAGTCTTGGTTAATTTTTCGAAGACTGAAACCATTAATTTTGGCATTATTGTTATTGTTAGACGTTCGAAACCTGGCTTTTAGTTTGAGCACTAACATTAAGACCAGGTATCTGGAACTTAACGATAACAATGAAGTGTTTACTCGCAGTCTTGATATTACTGAAAATTTAAAGTTTATCTGTGTACAAAAAGAAATGGAAAAAAAAAGCACACTTTTTGTTATTGCTGTTCACATCTCACCAAAGAATTTAAAAATCTGAGTTTGACGCTATTTGGAAAATCTATTTTGCTTCTATTATGTTCCCAAACTAGTATGGTGATGTCAGAGATCTATTTCATCATAAGAGATCATTTGTTTGTGAAAGTGTAGAATTCTTTAAAGATCCTAGTCGCCTTTTTCTGGTTGTTGTTTTTTTTTTTGACTTATATAGCTTACCTTGTACAATATTTCTTCTGGTTTTATCAGAGTTTGCTTGGACTTGAAATTTGCCATTTTTTTGTCATCTTTACAGCAGATCGGTTCCTTGTACCGATATTGTGTCTGAGGATGACTACATTTTTTTGTTTCCCTTCCAAGTAATTTTGTGCAATAAATATATTCTTGATATTCTATTGCTTTGTGCTTTGAAGGGAAAATTTCTCAAGAGGTGCAATGATATGCTGTTGTGCCGACATTTTAATGAAAACCTGCATTTTCTGTAGAAAGAGAGACCAAATGAAATGATGTGAAGTTTATACCAAAAAAAACTGCTGCTACTAGTGCATGGATTGTCGTATTATCAGAAGTCAAAATTAGTTCCCTGTCTTAATTTTTCAACAGCTGGAACTATTAGTGTTGCCATTATTGTTATCATTGGAAGTTGGGAACCTGGCTTTTAGTTTGTGCACTAGCATTAGGACCAGGTGTTGGGAACTTAACCTTAATAATGGCTGTCATTGCTGTCCACAGTCCCAGAGAATTTGATAATCTAGTCTGACTCATTTGGGAAAATATATTTTGCTTCTATTCTGTTGCCAAACTAGCATGATGATGTCAGAGATCTATTTCATTACAAGGGATGATTTGTTTGTGAAACTTTAAGTACAATTTTCTTGCATGTTTGTAAGTATATCTATGAGACTGATACTGTAGAATTATTTAAAGATTCTAGTTGCCTTTTTCTTTTTTTTCTTTTTATAAAAAATTATATAGGTTTCCTGTACAATATTAGCCTGCTGGTTTATTGGAGTTTGCTTCTAATTGTAGCTTGTTATTTTTTTGTCATCTTTACAGCAGATTGGTTCCTCATACCAATGTTGTGTCTGAGGATGACTACATTTTTTTGTTGCCCTTCCTAGTAATTTGGTGCAATAAATATATTCTTGTTATTCTATTGCTTTGTGCTTTGGGGAGAAATTTCTTGAAAGGTGTGATCATATGCTGTTGTGGGATTATTTTAGTGAAAACCTACATTATCTGTGGAAAGAATTCTAATGAAATTATGTGAAGCTTATACTACAGAAAAACTGTTGCTGTGCTAGTACAAGGATTGCCTTATTATCAGAAGTCAAAATTAGTTTGCAGTCTTGGTTAATTTTTCAAGGACTGGAACCAATATTGTTTGGCATTATTGTTACTGTGGGAGGTTTGAAAACTTGCTTTAACTTTCGAGAAGTAACATTAACTCCAGATTTTTGGAACTTAACCATAATAATGAAGCGTGTACTAAAATTTAAAGATCAAAAATGTAATAAAAGAAATGAAAGAAATGCACAATTTTTGTTATTGCTGTCCGCACTCCCCAGAGAATTAAATCTCTTACTCTTAGTCTGACTCTATTGGGAAAATCTATTTTATTTCTATTCTGTTACCAACCTAGCATGGTGATGTCAGAGATCTATTTCGTCCCAAGAGAGAGTTTGTTTGGGAAAGTTATAAGTGCAATTTTCTTGCATGTTAGTAGTTACGTCTGTGAGACTGATAGTGTAGAATTCTTCAAAGATTCTACTTGCCTTTTCTTGTTGCTTTGTGTTTTTTTCTTGAACTTATATAGGTTAGCTTGTACAGTATTGGCATGTGTTTTTTTCCCAAAAAACAAGTTCTATGCATATATATTTATGTTTGCAGTGGAATTAGCTTTAAATTTATATGACCATGTATATCATGCCTTGTTATTTATTTTGTATGATGTCCCATATTCCTCATTTTTGGAACTTCTTGTGTTCCATTTTACAATTACTGTTTGAGGTATTTTTGTCCCAACAATGTATTTAATTTATTCATCTTCATGTATTTCTGCCCTAAACATTTCATTATATTTACTGGTTCACTTTCATGTGTCAGTTCCTCTAGGTTTATCATCCATCTGGTTGTTTGAGGGTTTGTCATCTATCAAGCAAATAGGTCATTGAATACCAACTTTGTGTGGGAAGACGACTATATCAACATTGCCATGTATACGAACAAGGCTAGCTTCATGGAATTAAACTAGCTAGCTTTCATGTAATAAGTCTGTTTTGGCAACATGCTCACTGGTTTATCCAATTCTCCGCTTTCTTAAAACATGTCCTATTTCTCGTAGATTTTTACTCTGCATTTTTTTCATCTTGTTTTTTCCATATTCCTACCATGGGTTAGTTGTCTCAGTTGGATCTAAGTCCAAATCCTATCACAGAAACTACATGATGGACTAGTTGAGAATGCTAACTGTTAGTCAACCTGCAACTTAAAGTGGCTGAAAAATCAGAGACATGTTTTGGAATCTCTTATTGATGCATCAAGTGGTTAAAAAATGATATGCTTATAATTTGAAACGTGGTAACATGATGTGGTTTGATGTAATTAACTGAACATCATAATAAATTTTTTTCTATCTTGATCATGCAATCTCTGTTGACTCTGATGCTTTAAATGGTCTTAATAATTTAGCAATAGAGTTAGACTATTTTGTTTCTGATCTCCATTTTGGTTTCAGGGCATGCTATGGTGTTCTGAGGTTTATCATGGAAAGTGGTGCCAAGGGATGTGAGGTATGTTATTATTCATGCAAATGATTTCATTTATATCATGAAGGTCTATGTATTAATACCTATGATTTTTGTAGGTGATTGTAAGTGGAAAGCTTAGGTTACAACGTGCTAAATCCATGAAGTTCAAGGATGGATACATGATTTCTTCTGGCCGGCCTGTTAATGAGTATATCGACTCAGCAGTGAGACATGTTCTTCTGAGACAGGTTAGCCCCTCATCTGCAAACTGTTTTCAGCCCTTTAGCTATTGGTTAAGATTTCTTTTTACTAGTTGCCCTTTATCCAAACTCAGTAGTTCTCTGGGTTCTTTGATTGAAGTTACCTAACATTGGATGATTGGAGTTGGCATGCTATAAATTAATATTTACTCCTGGCTTGTATCGCCTGCACCTGAAAAATATTGAAGCCAGTTGTGATATTCCCATCTGGCAATATATCTAAGATTGTCATATAGATATTGGGGTTCTGTTGATGTTTAGTTTAACTCGACTTAAACTTTTCTGAACCCTTTTTATAATTAATCTCTTAAATATGGTAGATTTAGGTGGTTTTGTTGTGAAGGTGGCTATAGGCTCATAACATTTTGATATTGCCAGCATGCTATGATCATCGTGCACCATATCTCATTCTAATAATGATCATGGGTTGTTACCTTTCATTTTTTTCTTCTGATATTAATAATTACTAACATTAATAATACCAAAATGCGCTCACCCATCTGCAGCTTTCTGCTATATCAAGCACATTTTAACACATATAAAAAGAAAAAAAAACAATTTTCTCTAACAGTATTTGATTTTGAGACTCTTAGGTTGGTCCCATGCCTATATTTGTGTTCATAAGGCTGCCGATTCACATAAGAGTTCTTTTTCAATGTATTTACATGTTTGCTTTGTTTATGCCTTCCTGTGCCTAGTTTTCTACTCTTATAGCATCTGGTGATTGTTTCTTCGCTGCCTCTTTTGCTTTATGGCTTATGATCTCTCACTCAATTTATACTTCCTTTATGTCAAAGCAATAATTTGGTAAATTACAATTGTATTAAAATTAAGAGGGAAGTTTCATCTAAGGTCTTTACGTTTGTATCCAACCTATGAGATTCATTAATTTTCTTTTATTAGGGTGTTCTTGGGATCAAGGTCAAGATTATGCTGGATTGGGATCCAAAGGGCAAGCAAGGCCCTACAACACCTCTGCCAGATTTGGTCACTATTCACACGCCAAAGGATGAGGATGAGTATTTGAGGCCACCTGTAATGATGGCCACGGAGATAGATATCCCGGTGGCTTAAATTAGCTGAGTCCTTTATAGGAGATCATCGGGTGTTTAACTAGTCTATAAATGCTGTCTTCCTTTTTCAAAGAAGAGTTTGCATGTCCTGTTAAATGTTGAGGTATAATTTCTTCCATATGTAGGAAAGGATTTGCTTGTTTTATCTGAACTTGTCAAAATCTCTTGTTCCTCATTTTTCGTAATCTTTAGTTCAACTTGAATAGCTTTTGTGGAACATTTTTTTCTTTAGGATTATCAGAAGATTGATCACTGGCATCTGTTTCCAGTTCGGATTCCTTGCTTAATATTATGTTTATCCTATGGGATCAGACATAGTCAGAAAGATAGAAATGAAGTTAATATTGGTGTGTATCCTATTTTTCTCTCTGTTTCTTTCGGTGGTTTTGGGACATTAATTGGACCTGGATGGATCCTCTTCATCAGCGAAAGTGCAGGATAGTGTATATCGGTGTTATGCTCTTCTACTATGCATTTCTAGCCGAAAGTGTTTCCTGCTACATTAAATTTGGAGAAAATGGGCAGTTGGACCCCAATCTTTTCATTGGGTATCTCAACAATCATTTTCCCCATATTCTATCTCGGCGTCCATATTATGAACTGACCAGTGCAGAAGGAGCTTGATGAAATAACCATTGTGGAGATGGATTAGATTGCTTTCATGAATGTATCTCCATCCTCTTGCTCTTTCCTCTTCATCTATGATTAATTACCGGTCTTTGATAGGCCGTTCTTAATCGGATATTCCTGACAATTTAATTCCTTGCTGATTTCTTGCCGAAAGTGTTTCCTGCTACAGTCATTTCGGGGAAAATGGGCAGTTGGGTTAAACCCTAATTCTTTTGGGTATCTCAACAATCATTTTCCCCATATTTTCTTCACTGGAAAAGGCTTGAAGATAAATTTTTACCTCTCTTATTACATTATAGATTAACTTATATATATAATATATTTATACATATATGTGCTTTTGGTAGTTATTTAAATGGAGTTTTATCGGATTCCTTGCTTAATATTATGTTTATCCTATGGGATCAGACAGTCAGAAAGATAGAAATGAAGTTAATATTGGTGTGTATCCTATTTTTCTCTCTGTTTCTTTCTGTGGTTTTGGGACATTAATTGGACCTGGATGGATCCTCTTCATCAGCGAAAGTGCAGGATAGTGTGTATCGGTGTTATGCTCTTCTACTATGCATTTCTAGCCGAAAGTGTTTCCTGCTACATTAAGTTTGGAGAAAATGGGCAGTTGGACCCCAATCTTTTCATTGGGTATCTCAACAATCATTTTCCCCATATTCTATCTTGGCGTCCATATTATTAACTGACCAGTGCAGAAGGAGCTTGATGAAATAACCATTGTGGAGATGGATTAGATTGTTTTCATGAATGTATGTCCATCCTCTTGCTCTTTCCTCTTCATCTATGATTAATTACCGGTCTTTGATAGGCCGTTCTTAATCGGATATTCCTGACAATTTAATTCCTTGCTGAAATTCTGCAAACTGCAAGATTGTATATAGGAATGCCTCTTTCTACTAATAAGCTGTTAGAGTTATCCATTGAGTTTTCTGCTACATTTTTTGGAAAGATGGGCAGCATGTTTCACTTAGAGTACTTAATAGTTATTTTTCTTTTTTTATTTTTTCAGGAAGCCTTGATTGTATATACTGATTTGTATACAGTATAGTTAAGATAGCAGTTGTAGTTAAGTCTTTATTGGGTGTAGCAGGTTTTCTGTGTATTTGGGCTTAATTTGTTTGCTAGATGTGGGTTTTGTTGATTCAATGTTGGTCGAAGTGATGGCGTACAAAGTGAATTTGGGGCATGTTTGGTTGAGGGGATTTATGGGCTCTGGAATAAGAATAGGCATAAGTGACTTCCATTCTGGTTGTTTGTTTGGGAGAATCCCATTCCTATTCTAATTTCAGAGAATAGGAATGCCTCTATCCTCCAAAACTCAATGCCGACTCTCATTTAGTATTCAAATGTCATTCTGATTTCAGTCACCAACTAAATGAGAATATGATCATTCTGATTCTCATTCTGAAAATCAAATGCACCATTGTTTGCATCATGTGATCTTATTTAGAGACCTTTTTATGGGTGCATTACTTGCAGTTTGATGAGATAAAAAGTAGAGAACTTCATTGGTGTATCACTGGACCTGTATCAGCATCTTACTCATAATTTGGATTTGTTGCCGAGCGTTCCGTTCCCTACGGTGATGATACTAGAGGAACATAGGCATTTGATTCCGCTACTATTTTGGTTGGAATCTGGACAACTATTTTTCTCATATTTTGATTAGACTCCATTGTCTCCTGGTAGAAGACCCTTTCCACATGAGCCCTAGGCTGCGGACCACTCCCGAAGACGGGTGTCTCAGCCTCCGAGGCCATCTTTCTATGAATTTGATCACCTGATTAACCTCTACGTTCCTGTGGATCTCTAGGGCTTTTAGGGTTTCCCTGCTGTTGTTATAGGTCTCATAAAGTGCTCAAAAGGGAAAAAAATCTTCCAATCTGATTATAGGTATGGATATTCTTCCTGGTGGTCAAGGATATTGCTGGTTATAGGTATGGTAGGAATGGAGCTGTCCTACTGTGTAATTGTGCGAGCTGATTCCCCTGCTATCATACGTCATATTTATGTTTTAACAATCTCGTTTAAATTTTACTGGTTATTTTATTGTGTCTCCTCTTTGAGATCGCTGCTTGATTTGAACCCGAGGCGACAGATTCTTCGAATGCATTTATCTCCTGTTTCTGTTCCGATTTTTTTTTAAAAAAAAATCTCGATTTTTTTCCCTCATGAGTAGAACTCCAGCAATCTATTACCGTTGAGGGCGTACGGATCTTTCTTTTCCGTTCCCAATCGAATCAGAATGTTTCTGTATTTCGGATTTTGGTCTTTTCTCATGAATCTTGGAAAAGAAAAGCTTTTTTTTATTTTTAAAAAATCCCCCATTCACTTCCATTCGAATCAGAAATCAGAAAGCCAATGAGAAAGCCTTTGGTTATTGCAGGATAGTGTGTATCGGCGTTATGCCCTCCTACGATGGATTTCTTGCCGAAAGTGTTTTCTGCTACAGTCATTTCGGGGAAAATGGGCAGTTGGGTTAAACCCTAATTCTTTTGGGTATCTCAACAATCATTTTTCCCATATTTTCTTCACTGAAAAAGGCTTGAAGATAAATTTTTACCTCTCTTATTACATTATAGATTAACTTATATATATAATATATTTATACATATATGTGCTTTTGGTAGTTATTTAAATGGAGTTTTTTCGGATTCCTTGCTTAATATTATGTTTATCCTATGGGATCAAACATAGTCAGAAAGATAGAAATGAAGTTAATATTGGTGTGTATCCTATTTTTCTCTCTGTTTCTTTCGGTGGTTTTGGGACATTAATTGGACCTGGATGGATCCTCTTCATCAGCGAAAGTGCAGGATAGTGTGTATCGGTGTTATGCTCTTCTACTATGCATTTCTAGCCGAAAGTGTTTCCTGCTACATTAAGTTTGGAGAAAATGGGCAGTTGGACCCCAATCTTTTCATTGGGTATCTCAACAATCATTTTCCCCATATTCTATCTCGGCGTCCATATTATGAACTGACCAGTGCAGAAGGAGCTTGATGAAATAACCATTGTGGAGATGGATTAGATTGTTTTCATGAATGTATGTCCATCCTCTTGCTCTTTCCTCTTCATCTATGATTAATTACCGGTCTTTGATAGGCCGTTCTTAATCGGATATTCCTAACAATTTAATTCCTTGCTGAAATTCTGCAAACTGCAAGATTGTATATAGGAATGCCTCTCTCTACTAATAAGCTGTTAGAGTTATCCATTGAGTTTTCTGCTACATTTTTTGGAAAGATGGGCAGCATGTTTCACTTAGAGTACTTAATAGTTATTTTTCTTTTTTTATTTTTTCAGGAAGCCTTGATTGTATATACTGATTTGTATACAGTATAGTTAAGATAGCGGTTGTAGTTAAGTCTTTATTGGGTGTAGCAGGTTTTCTGTGTATTTGGGCTTAATTTGTTTGCTAGATGTGGGTTTTGTTGATTCAATGTTGGTCGAAGTGATGGCGTACAAAGTGAATTTGGGGCATGTTTGGTTGAGGGGATTTATGGGCTCTGGAATAAGAATAGGCATAAGTGACTTCCATTCTGGTTGTTTGTTTGGGAGAATCCCATTCATATTCTAATTTCAGAGAATAGGAATGCCTCTATCCTCCAAAACTCAATGCCGACTCTCATTTAGTATTCAAATGTCATTCTGATTTCAGTCACCAACTAAATGAGAATATGATCATTCTGATTCTCATTCTGAAAATCAAATGCACCATTGTTTGCATGCATCATGTGATCTTAGTTAGAGACCTTTTTATGGGTGCATTACTTGCAGTTTGATGAGATAAAAAGTAGAGAACTTCATTGGTGTATCACTGGACCTGTATCAGCATCTTACTCATAATTTGGATTTGTTGCCGAGCGTTCCGTTCCCTACGGTGATGATACTAGAGGAACATAGGCATTTGATTTCCGCTACTATTTTGGTTGGAATCTGGACAACTATTTTTCTCATATTTTGATTAGACTCCATTGTCTCCTGGTAGAAGACTCTTTCCACATGAGCCCTAGGCTGCGGACCACTCCCGAAGACGGGTGTCTCAGCCTCCGAGGCCATCTTTCTATGAATTCAATCACCTGATTAACCTCTACGTTCCTGTGGATCTCTAGGGCTTTTAGGGTTTCCTGCTGTTGTTATAGGTGTCATAAAGTGCTCAAAAGGGAAAAAAATCTTCCAATCTGATTATAGGTATGGATATTCTTCCTGGTGGTCAAGGATATTGCTGGTTATAGGTATGGTAGGAATGGAGTTGTCCTACTGTGTAATTGTGCGAGCTGATTCCCCTGCTATCATACGTCATATTTATGTTTTAACAATCTCGTTTAAATTTTGCTGGTTATTTTAGTGTGTCTCCTCTCTGAGATCGCTGCTTGATTTGAACCCTAGTGACTACATAATAGTGTGTGTTGTCGCCCTGCTGGGAAAGGTTGTTGCTAGGTTGAACTGTAGTTTTGTGTTGTTGATATGAGAAGGTCTTTATGCCATTCATTCTTTTCTTTTTTCCATGCTTTCAAATTTGATCTACCTTGTCGTAGATTTTTACTCTGCATTTTTTTCATCTTGTTTTTTCCATATTCCTACCATGGGTTAGTTGTCTCAGTTGGATCTAAGTCCAAATCCTATCACAGAAGCTACATGATGGACTAGTTGAGAATGCTAACTGTTAGTCAACCTGCAACTTAAAGTGGCTGAAAAATCAGAGACATGTTTTGGAATCTCTTATTGATGCATCAAGTGGTTAAAAAATGATATGCTTATACTTTGAAGCGTGGTAACATGATGTGGTTTGATGTAATTAACTGAACATCATAATAAATTTTTTTCTATCTTGATCATGCAATCTCTGTTGACTCTGATGCTTTAAATGGTCTTAATAATTTAGCAATAGAGTTAGACTATTTTGTTTCTGATCTCCTTTTTGGTTTCAGGGCATGCTATTGTGTTCTGAGGTTTATCATGGAAAGTGGTGCCAAGGGATGTGAGGTATGTTATTATTCATGCAAATGATTTCATTTCTATCATGAAGGTCTATGTATTAATACCTATGATTTTTGTAGGTGATTGTAAGTGGAAAGCTTAGGGCACAACGTGCTAAATCCATGAAGTTCAAGGATGGATACATGATTTCTTCTGGCCAGCCTGTTAATGAGTATATCGACTCAGCAGTGAGACATGTTCTTCTGAGACAGGTTAGCCCCTCATCTGCAAACTGTTTTCAGCCCTTTAGCTATTGGTTAAGATTTCTTTTTACTAGTTGCTCTTTATCCAAACTCAGTAGTTCTCTGGGTTCTTTGATTGAAGTTACCTAACATTGGATGATTGGAGTTGGCATGCTATAAATTAATATTTACTCCTGGCTTGTATCGCCTGCACCTGAAAAATATTGAAGCCAGTTGTGATATTCCCATCTGGCAATATATCTAAGATTGTCATATAGATATTGGGGTTCTGTTGATGTTTAGTTTAACTCGACTTAAACTTTTCTGAACCCTTTTTATAATTAATCTCTTAAATATGGTAGATTTAGGTGGTTTTGTTGTGAAGGTGGCTATAGGCTCATAACATTTTGATGTTGCCAGCATGCTATGATCATCGTGCACCATATCTCATTCTAATAATGATCATGGGTTGTTACCTTTCATTTTTTTCTTCTGATATTAATAATTACTAACATTAATAATACCAAAATGCGCTCACCCATCTGCAGCTTTCTGCTATATCAAGCACATTTTAACACATATAAAAAGAAAAAAAAAACAATTTTCTCTAACAGTATTTGATTTTGAGACTCTTAGGTTTGTCCCATGCCTATATTTGTGTTCATAAGGCTGCCGATTCACATAAGGGTTCTTTTTCAATGTATTTACATGTTTGCTTTGTTTATGCCTTCCTGTGCCTAGTTTTCTACTCTTATAGCATCTGGTGATTGTTTCTTCGCTGCCTCTTTTGCTTTATGGCTTATGATCTCTCACTCAATTTATGCTTCCTTTAAGTCAAAGCAATAATTTGGTAAATTACAATTGTATTAAAATTAAGAGGGAAGTTTCATCTAAGGTCTTTACATTTGTATCTAACCTATGAGATTCATTAGTTTTCTTTTATTAGGGTGTTCTTGGGATCAAGGTCAAGATTAGGCTGGATTGGGATCCAAAGGGCAAGCAAGGCCCTACAACACCTCTGCCAGATTTGGTCACTATTCACACGCCAAAGGATGAGGATGAGTATTTGAGGCCACCTGTAATGATGGCCACGGAGATAGATATCCCGGTGGCTTAAATTAGCTGAGTCCTTTATAGGAGATCATCGGGTGTTTAACTAGTCTATAAATGCTGTCTTCCTTTTTCAAAGAAGAGTTTGCCTGTCCTGTTAAATGTTGAGGTATAATTTCTTCCATGTGTAGTAAAGGATTTGCTTGTTTTATCTGAACTTGATCAAAATCTCTTGTTCCTCATTTTTCTTAATCTTTAGTTCAACTAGAATAGCTTTTGTGGAACATTTTTTTCTTTAGGATTATCAGAAGATTGATCACTGGCATCTGTTTCCAGTTCGTAGTTTATCCCTTGTCGCGTTCATCTCGGTTTCCCTACCATATTTTTCTGACGCTTCAGTGTCTGTGTTTGATAATGAGCACTTTGCCATCAGCTGAAATATTGGTGGATTGATTCAATAATCATGATTCTGCAGTCAAATAAGGAATGATTAATGGGAAGGTTATAAAGTTCAACTATTCATAAGGTTGAACCTTCCTTACGTGGTCTGATTCGTGTTTTAGAGATTTGTTTGCCGTATCTTATGCTTTGTGCTTTGTGTTCGTATTTTTAGCCCATGTCCGGTGTTTGCCACCTCTAGTGCTTCGGATCAAAACTTTGTGCTAGAAATGAAGGTATAGGCTGGATTTCTATTCCTAGACTCGATTAGGATTTGGCTGAGCCTTTTTGTATTTGAACCTCTTAATGCGATATCTATTTGAGAACTAATACCAGGACTTCAGGAGTATATTCCTCTTTGCTTTGTACGTTGAATTTTAGCTTCTCCAGTCGTATCCTTTATGCAGCTTAAAAAGGTCATAGACATTATTCTGTATTACTCCCTACTTTGCAAGTTCCTCCAAATTTTGTAGATTTCCCTCTCTTTTGACGTGTAGATCAATCTCCGTGATCTTGCAATTACCACCAGGGCGTCTGTGTCATGCATACTGTAGTTGTATCTAGTTGTATCTTTCAAGAAGTAACGAGCAAATAGAAGCTACAAATATACAACATTACTGTTTATATGAGGATTTTTATGGACGTATGTTTAGTTTTATATTGGTACTTATATATTCAAATAATACTTGTGGTTAGTTTCATGTGCCGGTGAGATTTTGGGTTGTGACAAATTGTTTTAAGCACTTTTTGCCAACTTATTGTTCAATCATGGTGTGTTAGTGAACAACTCACCTATTATTCGATAACCATGTGTTTGATAACAACTAAACTTAATTGTTTGGTCGTCAATGTGTTTGTGAACAACTGGGTGTAGAGAATTTTTCGTGGGCAAGAAACGGGCTCCCTTAGCATTACTTCAAAAAACAGAGATAAGATAAATTACCTCTCTTGAAAAATTTATCAACAAAAAAATGCAAAAGAAATAATTCGGAAACAAAGAAATCCCGCACAAAATAGTTGCCCAGCTAACATACAACGTTCCCAGTGATGGAAAACTATGAAAAGAGTTCATGGATTTATTTTTTTTTTTTTACGAAGTTCATGGACTTTTATTAAAAAAGAAAAGAGAGGATGGTTTGAATTCACCCGATGCCGTTCCTTCTCTAAAGCCGGTCCAGACTCCGGACACCAGTGAATTCTGATCCGGTCCGGTTCCTTAACGGCTTGGGACATGCCGGTTCGATCAGGGGAGTCGGCCCCTTCTCCTAGCTACGGCTCTATATATCGTCCCCAAAGGACCGCTAAAGAACTAGGGTTTTCGATTGAAACCTCTTTTCCTCTTAGGTTCTCGGTGGACGGCGGCTGAAACCTAGAATCGATGTAACGGCTGTAATCGAGTCGATTCGTCGTTTATGATTGGATTTCGAGGTGATAGATTCTTTGAATGCATTTATTCCCTGTTTTTGTTCCGATTTTTTTTTTAAAAAAAATCTCGATTTTTTTCCCTCACGAATAGAACTCCAGCAATTTATTACCGTTGAGGGCGTACGGATCTTTCTTTTCCGTTCCCAATCGAATCAGAATGTTTCTGTATTTCGGGTTTTCGTCTTTTCTCATGAATCTTGGAAAAGAAAAGCTTTTTTTATTTTAAAAAAAAAAACCCATTCACTTCCATTCGAATCAGAAATCAGAAAGCCAATGAGAAAGCCTTTGGTTATTGCAGGATAGTGTGTATCGGCGTTATGCCCTCCTACGATGGATTTCTTGCCGAAAGTGTTTCCTGCTACAGTCATTTCGGGGAAAATGGGCAGTTGTGTTAAACCCTAATTCTTTTGGGTATCTCAACAATCATTTTCCCCATATTTTCTTCACTGAAAAAGGCTTGAAGATAAATTTTTACTCTCTTATTACATGATAGATTAACTTATATATATAATATATTTATACATTTATGTGCTTTTGGTAGTTATTTAAATGGAGTTTTTTCGGATTCCTTGCTTAATATTATATTTATCCTATGGGATCAGACATAGTCAGAAAGATAGAAATGAAGTTAATATTGGTGTGTATCCTATTTTTCTCTGTTTCTTTCAGTGGTTTTAGGACATTAATTGGACCTGGATGGATCCTCTTCATCAGCGAAAGTGCAGGATAGTGTGTATCGGTGTTATGCTCTTCTACTATGCATTTCTAGCCGAAAGTGTTTTCTGCTACATTAAGTTTGGAGAAAATGGGCAGTTGGACCCCAATCTTTTCATTGGGTATGTCAACAATCATTTTTCCGATATTCTATCTCGGCGTCCATATTATGAGCTGACCAGTGCAGAAGGATCTTGATGAAATAACCATTGTGGAGATGGATTAGATTGTTTTCATGAATGTATCTCCATCCTCTTGCTCTTTCCTCTTCATCTATGATTAATTACCCGTCTTTGATAGGCCGTTCTTAATCGGATATTCCTGACAATTTAATTCCTTGCTGAAATTCTGCAAACTGCAAGATTGTATATAGGAATGCCTCTCTCTACTAATAAGCTGTTAGAGTTATCCATTGAGTTTTCTTCTACATTTTTTGAAAAGATGGGCAGCATGTTTCACTTAGAGTACTTAATAGTTATTTTTCTTTTTTTATTTTTTCAGAAAGCCTTGATTGTATATACTGATTTGTATACAGTATAGTTAAGATAGCGGTTGTAGTTAAGTCTTTATTGGGTGTAGCAGGTTTTCTGTGTATTTGGGCTTAATCTGTTTGCTAGATGTGGGTTTTGTTGATTCAATGTTGGTCGAAGTGATGGCATACAAAGTGAATTTGGGGCATGTTTGGTTGAGGGGATTTATGGGCTCTAGAATAAGAATAGGCATAAGGGACTTCCATTCTGGTTGTTTGTTTGGGAGAATCCCATTCCTATTCTAATTTCAGAGAATAGGAATGCCTCTATCCTCCAAAACTCAATGCTGACTCTCATTTAGTATTCAAATGTCATTCTGATTTCAGTCACCAACTAAATGAGAATATGATCATTCTGATTCTCATTCTGAAAATCAAATGCACCATTGTTTGCATCATGTGATCTTAGTTAGAGACCTTTTTATGGATGCATTACTTGCAGTTTGATGAGATAAAAAGTAGAGAACTTCATTATTGTATCACTGGACCTGTATCAGCATCTTACTCATTTGGATTTGTTGCCGAGCGTTCCGTTCCCTGCTACGGTGATGATACTAGAGGAACATAGGCATTTGATTTCCGTTGCTATTTTGGTTGGAATCTGGATAACTATTTTTCTCATATTTTGATTAGACTCCACCGTCTCCTGGTAGAAGACCCTTTCCACATGAGCCCTAGGCTGCGGACCACTCCCGGAGACGGGTGTCTCAGCCTCCGAGGCCATCTTTCTATGAATTCGATCATCTGATTAACCTCTACTTTCCTGTGGATCTCTCGGGCTTTTAGGGTTTCCCTGCTATTGTTATAGGTCTCATAAAGTGCTCAAAAGGGAAAAAAATCTTCCAATCTGTTTATAGGTATAGATATTCTTCCTGGTGGTCAAGGATATTGCTGGTTATAGGTATGGTAGGAATGGAGCTATCCTACTGTGTAATTGTGCAAGCTGATTCCCTTGCTATCATACGTCATATTTATGTTTTAACAATCTCGTTTAAATTTTACTAGTTATTTTATTGTGTCTCCTCTTTGAGATCGCTGCTTGATTTGAATCCTAGTGACTACATAATAGTGTGTGTTGTCGCCCTGCTGGGAAAGGTTGTTGCTAGGTTGAACTGTTGTTTTGTGTTGTTGATATGAGAAGGTCTTTATGCCATTCATTCTTTTCTTTTTTAAAAAAAAAAAATTCTTGAAGTATGCTAAATTCTCCATATCCGGTGATTTTTGCAAGCTTGATGTTGTTATCAAGCATGGTAGTACGACCAGATCAGGCGAGTAATGAGTTTGGCTTTCTACCTTTATTCTCCAGGATGGAAGCGTGTGAGGTTGAATGAGGTTTTAAGGCTATGATTGTGGGTTTCGGGTTAAGACAATACTTGCTCTATAAAGTTGTTCGGTCTTCTGTTCTTGCAGTAACATTTCTTTTGTTAATGAATTCACGTGGTTCTGTTCTCACAATAAGCCAAAAATGATCTAGGTAACCAAATGTGGAGGCACAAGAAACCACTGCCACTTTGGCCTCCATGGATGAAGAAGTTAATGTTGCACCTGCTATGATCGATGGAATCTTATCAAAATGAGCAATGATCGATTACTAGGTTCATTTGATTTTGATGGGCTGTTAAGGGAAAAAAGGATGGTTAAGCTTTACTCCTGCCGACATTTCATATAATCTACGCACTGTAGATGGACGAGCAGAGATCGTTGTTAAAAGTATCATGAATAATTTGCATGGACGCCGGCAAATTTTTACATTTGCATCAGCCATATTTTTCGTGGATCAAGGGATGCGCATTCCATTTGGTTGGGGGCGGAGGGGTGGTGGCCCCTGTTAAGATTCTATGATCTTTCTCTAAGATTGCGAAATACTAATTTCATTCTAAGAACACTTAATGTAGATTACCCTCCCATTACTAGATAAGAAAAAAACGAAAACAAAACTAATACCAAATACGCTTGTGCGCATCAAGAGAGATAGCTGAGAATTTCAAGGGACAGAAAAAAAAAATCAGAGAGAATCCAAGAGCTGAGAAACACGGCATTCAAATGTTCACTTTGGCAGGAAGAGCAAACAGGTAACCGTTAAGGTACATACGATTATAATATAAATCATATCATCGCACGGGGCCTTTTTTTTTTTTTTTGGTTGTTGTTGTTCATTTCAGCTCCGCTTCACGGGGTCAAAGTTGGCGACGCCGATGACAGCTCTGACGAGGACGCCGAGCACAACTCCACCAGCCACAATGCTGAGCAGGAAGTTATTTAGTGATGGTGAGATCCCTGGCTGGGCTGCCTCTGCCACGTCCGGTATCACCGTGGCAGCCGCCGCCACCGCTGCTGTCAGACCAGCGATTGCCTTTTCCTTCACTGACGATGCCCGGATGCTCGCTCGTGTCTTGGAAACTGCAGCCCGGGCAGGGAGCCTCTTAAGTGGGTGGAAGAAGGTGTCGGAGCCGATAAACGGCTTCCGGTGGCCTGCTGATGTTTGCGGCATCGCCATGGTGGCGGCGGAAACTGATGCCATCAGGAAGAGATTACCACCGCCTTTGTGTTATGGAAGGATGGTGAAGGAATTGTGCTGCCGACGGAGAGAAAAGAGAACGGAGAATAGGAGGGAAGATATGTAGGTGGGGCTCGAGAAACGAGGTCAGCACTGCATCCCTCGTGGAGGCATATGGTTGTGGCTGCGGACATAAGGTTATCTTTATCTTGGGGAAGGGACAGAGCCAGCAAGCTTTGGTCGGTCAAAAGAAGCTCTCTCGTGAAGAGTGTATCCCGTTAGTGAGAGAAAGTCTGGCGTAGTGAGAGAAAGCACAACGGCTAGTTTCAGAGGCGGTGCCTGAGGGCTTTTGGCCTGGTTTTTGGTGCTCCGGTTGGTCGGCGTGACACTCACGGCAGCCGGGGCTGCGAGAAAGCACTGGTGCTCACCCTCTGAGTGTCCTCAACTCTGCCGGTTTTAAACCGGGGAGCCTGGGACGGCAGCGGGGGTCGGCAGCGGTATCGGCCTTCGGAGAGGGAGTTTCGAGGGAGGTTGTCTGAGCCTGGGGCGATAGGGCCTGCGGCAGCCTCCGGCAAAGCTTCCGGACGAGGGCGCAGATCCCAGCGGCTGAACCTGCCGGCGAGGGGCAGTCTGGTACACCCTGTTTCTGTTTTTCTGCTAACTTGTTCCTTCCAGGTCAGCGGCTGCGACACCATGGACTGGAGAGGGAAGCAGCCGGCGGCAAAGGCGGCGGAGGGAGCGGCGAGAGGCCAAGGTAAGGCACCTGGACCTGGACGTGGGGAGCGCCCTGCGGCGTGGTCGAGGCCGGGGCCATGGGTCACTCAATGGCCCACGGCCGTGGAAGTGGAGCGCCTAAGCCGCCGCTTCCCGAATGTCCTTCGACTTCCGGAGGAACCAATAGAAGCGGCTCGGCAGCAGTGGGAGGGGCGGGCGGTGGTCGCTCGCAGTTTTGGCCGCCGGATACCGGCGGAATGGGTGGCCAAGGATGTGGCCGCCCGTGCGAAGTTGCAGGACGTGGTGGCCGTTCCGCTCGCGAACGACCACCTCGCTCTGAGGTTCCGGTCGACGGAGGACCGGGACCGGGCTCTCGGTGAGGGCCCGTGGGTGGTGGCGGGGCAGCTCCTCGCCATGAGCCCGTGGGTTCCGGATTTTGAGCCGGGGGACGACTCGGTGAAGATGGCGATGGTGTGGCTTCGTTTGCCTCGCTTGCCGCCGGAGTACTGGTCGACGTCGACTATCCTCCACATCGCGGCTCGGGCGGGCCAGCCGGTGGGGGTGGACGGGGTCACTGAGCAGCAGCAAGCGATGGGCTTTGCTCGGGTGAAAGTGGTGATCGACACCACCCAACCTCTTCGGCCGGGAATCCTGATACAGGGGAAGACGAAGGTGCGGTGGCAGCCCTTCGTCTTCGAAAGCATCCCTGTCCTCTGCCCCCGCTGTGGGCGGATGGGGCATTTGGAAGCGGCATGTCGTCTCCCGACGGCTGCTCGCAACGATGGGGACCGGCCTCCGGTGGTAGAGGAAACCGGGGATGTGGCTAATCCATCGCCCCCGAGCGTCGGGGAGGAGGTCCAAGGGCCTGTCTATGGCCCTTGGATGGTGGCGACGCGGCAGAAACCACCACCACGGGAGGGGCGGCCACCGTGGCCGAGGGAGACGACTGGACCCGACCTCGGATCAGGGTCGTCCTCGACTCGGCCACCACCCCCAAAGGCTCAGCCGACCTCACCGGTGTCCCCGGCGGACACGGACGGCTGGCAAAAGCCAGCAAAAGTCGCGCGCCGCCGGTCGCCGCTGGGGGTGAGGGGGATGGGCAGCACGCAGTGCCCCCTTTTGGACCTCTCCTGACTGACTCAGCCGGCGAGCTTGGAGATGGCCTGGCCGAGTCAGTGGACCCGGGGCCGAGCCGGGGGATCGCCCCTCCGCGGGCTGACTCGGGGCCGAGTCAAGGACTCGGCCCTATACGGGCTGACCCGGGGCCCAGTAGCGTGTCCTCGGCCCAGGCCCAAAAACAGAAAAGGCCCAGGCCGCCCGCGGGCCCCGGCCCGAAAGGGGGCCCATGGGATGTGGCCCAGCCGGCCCGTGCGCTCGTCGTGGTGGGCCAGCGGGCCGGCACTGAGCCAGCCCAACGGGCCGGCACTGAGCCAGCCCAACGGGCCTGCGCCCAGAAGTCTGGGCGCCGGGGCCGCGGGCAGGCGGGGCGGGCCCACGCCGCGTCCCGCGCCGCAGACGCGCCCCGCGCGCGGTCTGCACCTGGTCTACGGACCTCCCCCACGTTGGGGGAGCGGGACCTGGATGCTTTGGGCCAGGGAGGTTTGGCCGCGGGATCTGAGGATGGCCCGCGGGCCAAGGGCCCCCAGGCCCAGCATCCAGGGGGGCCACATGTGGTTTCTGGTGGGGTCTTGCAGGGCCCGCGGCTGTGGGACGCCTCTGAGGGCTCAGGGCGTAGCTCGGATGGGGTCTTCCGGTTTGGTCCCTCCCCTTCAGGTGGGTACGAGGCGGGGGATCACCCTGCTCCGCACCTGGAGGCCGAGACACTGTTGGTAGGAGGGGGCACAGACCCACCTACTGTCGTGCAGCGTGTCAGGGCGGCAGTTATGAGTCATGTTATCACTGTATGCGGTGGGGAGGAGGAGCGAGGTAGTCAGGGCGTTGTGCCTGAGGCGGCCCCCGCGACCCTAGGGGAGGATGGTTCTGAGGCCGACTATGTGGACTGTGATCCATGATGATTCTAGCTTGGAATTGTAGGGGGCGGCTAAGCCGTCCTTCATGTCCTCTTTTAAGCGGTTAGTGCAGGTCCACTGTCCGAAGATCTGTTTCCTCTGTGAGACTCGACTATCTGGAGAGGGGCTTGGACGACTGAGGCGACGCTTGGAGCGGGATTGGGAGACCTACGCAGTTGAGTCCCGGGGGTTGTCGGGAGGTATTGTGGTCCTGTGGAGGCGAGGTGTGGTGACAGTCGATGTCTTCCACAACTGCCCCCAACAGGTAGTCATGGTTGTGTCAGAGCCTGATGCCGCTCCGTGGGTCCTGTGTGGTGTGTACGCGAGCACTGATCACAGGGTCAGGAGAGTCCTCTGGCAGGAGATCACCAACCTTATCGCCCAGGGTATACCGACGGTGATGGTAGGTGACTTCAATTGTATTCAGGAGGAGAGTGAGAAACGGGGTGGTGCTGCCTTCACGGATAGGGTGGATAGGAGGGAGTTTCGCGATTTTGCATCGCAGAACGGCCTGGTAGACCTAGGGTTCTCCTGACCACAGTTCACCTGGTGCAATAATCAGCAAGGTAGTGCTAGGGTTTGGGAGCGACTAGATAGGGCTTTTGGGACTCCAGATTGGATTCTCCGATTTCCTACCTGCCGGGTCAGTCATCTGCCCCGGATTGCCTCAGACCACTGTCCTTTGCTTCTTTCCACCTCTTCGGGTCCCGTCCATCATAGCCCCTTCCGCTTTGAGCGGGTCTGGCTATCATACCCCCAGTCGTGGGATATCGTTCGTGATGCGTGGCGCATCCCGGTGCGTGGGGATGCCATGCAGCGGGTCTCACGTAGTCTTGAGTTGACCAAGAGGCTGCTTCGTCGTTGGAACCGTGAGGTGGTGGGTAACATTTTTCGGCGTTTGGAGGGGGTAGAGTCCTCGATCGCCGAGTTGCAAAGGAAGGAAGACTCAGAAGGGGTGCTTTCGGAGGATGATATGGCTGACCTTCGGGGGCTTCTAGCGACTCACCATTCGCTGCTACGGCAGCATGAGATTTTCTGGCGTCAGAAATCCCGTGTGCAATGGGTGAGTGAGGGCGATCGTAATACCAGTTTTTTCCATCGGTCGACGGTCATTCGAAGGCAGCGGAGTATGATCCACTCTCTGCGAGATGGGCCCGGCCATCAGGTGGTGGGCGAGCCTGCTATCCGACAGACTTTACTTGACTTCTTCCGCGCCAGATGGACGGAGGATGAGGTGGCTAGTGATGGAGATCCCCCACTGAGGGTGGAGGTGGGCATTGATGACGCTGAGAGGGAATCCCTGATCCGACCGGTGTTGGTACAGGAGGTCCAAGAGGCAGTCTGGGCCTTGGCAGCGGACAAGGCCCCGGGACCTGACGGTTTCCCTCCCTTCTTCTTCCGGCAGTATTGGGGTATTATTCGGCGAGCGGTGGTGGCGGCTATCCAGTGTTTCTTTACCCGAGCAGCGATGCCTGAGGACTGGAAGGCCACTTTCATCACGCTTATACCTAAGCGTCAGGATGCTGCTGAGCCGAGTCATTTCAGGCCCATTAGCTTGTGTACAACCTTATATAAGGTTGTGGCAAGAATAATGGTGGGCCGGATGAAGCCCCTATTGCCTGGCATCATTAGTCATGAGCAAGGGGCTTTTGTAGCTGGTAGAAATATCTCACACAATGTTTTGTTGGCCCAAGAAATGATGTGGGATCTTCAAAGAGCACCGAAGCGGCGAGGCCTGATGGCAGTCAAGCTGGATATGGAGAGGGCTTACGACAGGATCAGGTGGAGCTTTCTCCAGCGGGTATTGGAGGCGTACGGCTTTCACAGGCGATGGATTGGTTGGGTCATGGGGTGTGTCCGGGAGCCAAAATTCTCTATTTTGGTCAACGGCACACCATCATCTTTTTTCGAGTCTACTATGGGGTTGCGGCAGGGATGTCCCTTATCCCCATATTTGTTCATTATCTGTGCTGATATTTTGTCACGTGCTTTGCAGCGTGTCTACGCCAGCCGGGAGATGGAGGCCTTCACTCCAACACCGGGGGCCCGACCGCTCTCCCACTTATTTTTTGCTGATGATTGTCTTCTCCTGACCAAGGCACGAGTTGCTGAGGCACGGGTTCTTCGCAGGGTGGTGGCGGACTATTGCACGACGTCCGGCCAGAGAGTGAACCTCATGAAGTCAGCTATCACTTTCAGCCCCAGCACGGAGACCAGAGTCCGGCAGGAGATCCGGGAGATACTGCAGATACCAGAGCAGGAGGGGATGTTGACCTACTTGGGAGTTCCCATCCCTGGCCGGAGGCTACGAGTGGCAGAGTGTTCGGGCCTAGTACAGCGGGTCCAGAGTAGGTTGGAGGAATGGAGGGCGTCTTCCCTATCCATGATGGGGAGATTGACTCTGATCAGATCAGTGTTGGGGTCCATGCCGATGTATCTCATGGCCAACTCTGTGGTGCCGAAGACGACTTTGTTGAGGATTGAGCGTCTTCTTCGGAGCTTCTTATGGGGATCCCACAGTGGGGGCCACGGAGTGCATCTGGTGGCTTGGGAGCAGATCTGCCATCCGACCAGTGAGGGTGGTTTGGGGGTGCAGTCCCTCCTGGAGAGGCGCGAGGCTTTCATTGCTCGGCACGCGGTTCAGTTTATGCTTGAGCCGCACAGCCTCTGGAGTCAGGTGATGGCAGCTAGATATAGCCCAGGGGTCCTACAGGTGGCCCGGAGGGGGCGCCGGGTTTCTTTCATGTGGTGCGAGATTGGGAGGTACATGCCGATCGCATCGGCAAACACCAGGTGGTTGATAGGGGACGGCAGGAGCATTGATGTGACCAACGATCCGTGGGTAGACACCCTTCCTCTGCGGTGTTGGCCGACTATGGTAGACACAGAGGCAGTAGAGGGACTGCGGGTATGTGATCTCCTAGTTGCAGATGGAGCAGAGTGGGATGAGACCAGACTTCGACGGCTGTTCGGGGCGCACCTAGCTGCGAGGATTCGATCCCTTCCGTTACCAGGATGTGCAGGGCCGGATGTTACGGTTTGGGGTACCTCGAGCCGGGCCAGGGTTAGGCTGGGAGACCTTTCCCGTGTTATCCAGCCAGAGCATGAGCGGGGGCCGGATTGCACTTGGATCTGGAGGTCCGGACTCCACCCGCGTGCAGCCCTTTTCTTATGAAAGGTATTTTGGGACCGCCTTCCGACGAGAGCAGTGCTGAGCAGGCGTGGTTGGGGGATCCCCGCAGAGTGTGGGACGTGTGGAGCTGAGGAGTCGGTGGACCATGTGCTTTTTCAGTGCACTTGGGCGAGGTCGACATGGCAGTGGGCCGAGGTCTCGCAGGAGGCTCGGAGCGCGAGGCTACAGTTTCTCCAGGTGATTCGGCAGGGGCTTGCCAGTTCGAGTACCCGGCTGGAGGCCTTTAGAGCGACTTGCACAGCACATCAGATTTGGCTGGCCAGGAACGCTCGTACTCTCGGAGAGCGCAGGGTGTCACCGAGGTTTGTTGCGGAGCTTGCCCGAGCACAGGCCATGGAGATCAGGCCCACCCCTTTGGATATATCTTTGATAGCTCGGGACACCTGGGGTTCCCCCTCTGCTACGGCAGCTCCTCAGATGGTGTTTTTCACCTGGGAGCCCCCACCCCCGAGTTTCCTCAAGGTCAATTTTGACGGGTCGGTGTTGGATGGCGGTGCGCGGGGCGGTGCAGGCTTTGTCATACGGGGCCCGCATTCCAAGGTGGTGGCAGCAGGTGGCTGCCAGCTGTTCGACACATTGGTACCAGGGGCAGAGCTGCGAGCTGCCTGGGCGGGTCTGCGTCATGCGCGAGTGGTGCTGCAGGCTAGTTCGATTATTCTGGAGGGCGACTCGGCCACGGTTATTCGATGGATTCAGATGGGGCCACGGGGAGACGGCACAGACCACCCCTTGGTCCGTGACATTGAGATGATGATGAGAGATGGGGGGTCCTTCGGGCCAAGCATGTATTCAGAGAGGCCAATGGGGCAGCTGACTGGGTGGCGGCCTACGCGGCCCACCACTCAGAGTACACCCTTTGGTCATGAGAGGGAGAGCTACCACCAGCACTCCGTGAGTTGTTGTATTTTGATTTTCTTGGGTGTATTCGTACACGTATTGTATGAAATACCCGTTTCAAGCAAAAAAAAAAAAAAAAAAAGGGACAGAGCCAGTAAGACACGTTTGTGGTTCCTTTCTTTGAATGAATTCGATATTATTTTTTTTACCTACTCCATGTTTGTATTGTTTACTAACGAGACTTCAAGAACAAAACTGGAATTGTCATTACTTTTCGGAGGTTATGTTTCTTTTTAGATATTTGGATGTGTGGCAACTGGCAACCACCGCACGAGGCTCCTTGGGATTTTTAGTTTTGTTCTGCTGGAGTGTTTAAAGGAATCAATTGGGATATAGCCTCACTAATTTGTCATACTGAATTGCATAACAGCAATCAGCAGCAATGAGATGAAAGTGATCCTTGTTGGCAGGCAGCACAGAAGCAAGCACTACCGTATCCGATGTTCTTCACCCCCAAAATAGCTGGCCGATACCAAGAAATCACATATATGCATCAGAATGCATTATCACAACTCATCCTTTTGAACATTCTTGCAATTACATAAATCTGGTTCTTATACAAATAATGGTCCTCTCAAATGCATCATGTGTATGCCTCTTGCACCTAGAATAAAGGCAAAGATACACCACGGTCCTATGATAAGAAATTGATGGAACAGCAAGAAGAAACCCCACCAAGTCAGGAACCAATTCGTCTTTCAAGGGTCTGGAACATTCAGGTTCTCGAAGAGCTCAGGGAGATGGGCGTTGGTCAGCTTGGTCCTTCGGCTAATCTCGCGTCTCTTCTTAGGTTTGGGCTTCGAGGTGATGCCATGGACTTGGGCCATGGCCCGTCTCTTGGCTGTGTTGGTCGCGGGCTTCATGCCATTCTTCTGCAGCTCCTTCTCAATATCAACCATGTCCCGTGGTAGTTCGATCCCACGAAACAGCTGCTTCAGATCATCATCCACCTTTATCATCACCTTGGGGTCATTGGGGTATACAATGTCCTCCTGCGAGTCCATGTTGGACAAAAGCCAAACTTGACCCGCAGACTTCAACGCCTGTAGATATCTAAATCTTAGTTATTCTTTGAAGTTCAAAAATCATCAGAACATACATACAAATATATTTTTCAGTATATTGTGAGAAATTTAAACCAATCCTGCTCAGAGGCGCTGGTATAATTCAAAGAGGTGCAGCAAGAGTCCTCGGTTGAAAGCCTTTAACTTCCAAACTACAAGGGGGCAGAAAAGTGTATCCCACTTTATAGTTTTCTTTTGGTAATGTTATCTCGTTTAGTTGCTAATCATAGAGGACCAAGTGTAACGAGGCTGGACATTTCTTCTATTTATCTTTATGGTGAATTTTGTATAAATTTCTGATAGCACTCAGGTTGTCAAACATCAAAATAACCAGGTTCACTAATTTGTATACCTGAAGAAATATAGAACTTAGAGAAAGAAAACATAAGCATAATATCTGTTTCGGATGACAAAAGAAAGAAAACTCTATAAAATAAAACCAAACAAGCAGAGCAAAACTGGAACAGAATTGGGATCAAGGTAACAGCAGGTTGCACTATCTTCTCAATCTTTCCATACAGCTTCCTTATCTAGGAGTTCTGCTCCATAGCCAACCCATATTTGATGAAAATGCTTGGATGACAATGATGACAAAGGACTCATCCTTCTTTAGATCATCCAAATAAATGAGGGCACGTACCAAAGCAAAACAATCAAACCTATAGATCATTTGTTGCTTTTGTTGTCCTCACATTTATGCCACATTTATGTGGCATATCTGAAATAATTTGTTAGTGTTCAGTATTTACAAGGAAAGGCCACCGAGCATAAGATTTGAGATGCCTGACACAACAGTATGTTCACCTTGAATTCACATAAAGAAAATAGAATGCTGCACTTATTAGGGGCACATGCATCGATATCATATAGAAGCAGCAGGGTTTTCAAAAATTACCTGCAGGTCCTCCATCACAGATGTGTATGAATCCTTGACATCCACAACAGGAAGGCCTTCAGGAAACTTCCTTATCAGAGAAAGCAATTGCTCTTTTCCTTTCAGATCATGTTTAGACTGTATAAGATAAACAAAAGAAATTATATCAGTTCTTGGAAGCTCCACAAGTTTATTAATAATGAATTTACGCAACAAGAACACAAAGGGAACAACCAATCTCCATGCACATTGCATTTTGTTAGTTCCAGAATGTAATATATTCTACAACTGAAGTTCTCCCTTTAAAGCTAAAAAAAAAAAGTTCTCCCACAGGATCCTCGAATGCAACAGTAGGTAGAGGTAGGCATAATATAGCATACACTTACTGCACAAATGAAAGTATATTCTGGTGGTCCGACACTGGTATGTCACCAGTATATGATATCAAGCCATTTAAGAGTTTAGACAGTTATTATGCGAAGCATAAGATCAAGCCACCTGAACAATTCTTCTAAGCCATTACCAGTTCATTTTTAAGCATTTTAATATAAATGAAATAACTATATATTTATAAGATTAGCTACTCATAAGAGAATCACTTAGCAATTTGACATGGCCTGTCAATGAGGTTGTAATCTATTGGATAGTCCATATAACTGGACCATGGCACGATCAAAGTCCATGATGGAAAACTAAGTTTAAATGCAGCACTATTCTCAAACTCATGGATGTGAGCATGCAATACGCAAAAGAAAAAAGAAAAGAAAAGAAAGAAAAGAGAAGAGAAGGGGTGGGGAATTCATTGATGAAAGAGGTCTTGAGAAAACAATAAGAATTTATTCATACACACACAGATTGGCATTCTAGTGCAAGAGGACCCTTACCTTGTAAGAAAAACGCTTCCCATCATAATTCACTTTATGATTATTCTTCAAACTGTCAAAGACTGCCTTATTTGCATTTATGTCAACATAGCATGCTTCATTTATCTCTTCTGGTGTGAGGGCTTGTCTTGTCTGCAAAAGTCGAAAGAGAATATATATATATATATATATATTAGTATGCGAGAGAGAGAGAGAGAGAGAGAGAGAGAGAGAGAGAGAGAAAATCAAGAGTTGATACAACAAATGTTTTAACAACAGCCCCTACAAGAAAAGATGATATCAATGTCACTGGTGTTTCATGGTTCCAGCTACTGCTACAATCAGAAGCAAGAAATCTTCCAAGTTGGCTCAACTGAAGCTTTAAAGCAGAAGCAGGCAGCCCATTTCATGTTTCCTAAATGAAATCTAATTTGCTAGTTTTTCTTTATTCAACTTTAAAACATTTAATACATCATAGATTTACAAAAATAAGACTTTACTATGCTTTAACTCCCTTGCAAGATATATGCTGTAATCTATTCCAGAATTGTTGCAGGCAGCCACCTCGATGCTTAGGTAAGAAATACGCTGCCTAAGAATTGACCACCTGATTAGACTAAGCGGCCCTTTGGATGTTCAAAATGAATAAATTTGGGAAGATTTAGAATTATAATTATAAAATTGACTATTAACTAAGACATAAGTTGAGTTTTTAACTGCGTGTCAGCATAGCTTATGTATTGAACCATGACTAATGCACTTGACTATAATAATGGATGCATACTTGCATAGGTATATGTGCGATTAATATTATATGTTTGAGACTTTGAGTAATACCAATATCTAACAACAATATGATATACAATAGGGTTCGTCTTTCTACTCTTCTACCACTTCTTCCTGTGAAATTTCAGTAGTTGCATTTTTTTGCCTCTCCTTTTCTTTTCTTCTTCAGCACCTTCTACTTTCCTCTTGCTTTTTTCATTTCTTCTCTTCTCAGTTTCTTTTTTGCCTCTTATGTTCCTCTTCATCATTCCTTTTTCTTTCTTTGTTTCTTTCTTCTCTACAATTAGAACAAAGGTTCACTTTCTCCCATTTGGGCTTTTTCTAATTGTTTTATACTTCTATCTCTTCCCCCTCTCCTTCGTCCTACAAATTTTTCTTTTCAAATTTCCCCTTCACTTTGCTCTTCAATTTCTTCTCCTTTCGTCCCTACATCATGTTCTTCTTCCATGTTTTGCTTCTAGCCCTTCTCCCTCTCCTACTTTATCTCTTGTTCCACATGATGATTATGTTTGTTTTACATAAACTCAATAAATGTGTAATTTTCACCTTCATCAATGTGAGTTACTGTAGTTAACAAAATTCAATTATCAAAAAAAAAATCAAATTTAATGACAATACAGATTTTATGCAGCTATTTGCCCTTGTTAAGATTTAGGAGGTTTAGAATAAACTTTTCGTAGGAAATCAATTAATAAACACCATTTATAAAAAATCAATGTATGGGGTATTGTGTATTATCGTTCCATAATCATGATATCTAATTGTTGAATGAGAATTAGCAATAATTAACTTCTTAAAAAGTCATAAATGTTAGTTCTCTCTGGAGTTTCTTGGTGGACCATGTGGTCATAGTTAATACAAGCAAGCCAAGCTGCCTAAGCTGCTCAGCACAGCTCATTGTATTAAAACGGGCAACTCATTATATGAATGGGCCAAAGTCATTGTACGAAAGATGTATCCAGGCTCAGCCCAAGCTTGACAGTAGATGTTCGAGCCTGGTTGTTAAAATGAGCTCAAATGAGCTTGTCATCCATCCCAGCCCAAGTGAACATTTATTTTGCAAGCTCAAAGTGTTCAGGCTTGGGTCATTTATAAGTTTCGATGAAGTTCAAGCTCAGGTTGTTTCCAAATTCAACAAGCTCGATCAAGACTATTACCAAGCCAAGCTCAAGCTGTTCGTGAACAGCTAGATACAGCTGCAGCCCTGGTACTCAAAGTATTCTATCTTCCACAACAATGTATAAAAAGAAGACATTTTGTGTTGACATATAAGCATATTATTTCAACTTTATGTTGTAGAAATATCTTCCTGATGGAAGTTGATACAGTTTAATGATCAAGATATACATTTACTTAGTTTTTGTTTTATTCAATCATGTACACAAAAGCTTGATTCACTAAGCACTCTATAGAGGTGCCTATGCTTCAAAGGTCCCTTGGCTTAGTGACCCTATAAGCAATTAAACCATGATTTCTTTACATCAAATTGTGTGGGCAGCCCAGTGCACGAGGCTCTCACCATTCTAGGTCTGAGGAGAGTCGGATGAATGCAGCTTTACCCTAGCATATGGAGAGGCTATTTCTATGTTTCACAGCCTCTAGATTACAATGGAGCAACTTTACCATTGTGCCAAAGTTCATCCTCATCTCAAACTATTTTCTGCATTATCTTTGTCATCGAAGTTTCTTATTCAACCCAGTCCGCATCTCAATCACCTTATGCACTGATTTTATCAGCTATATTCCTTTTTGTTAAAAATAAACTTTGGGATACTTAAAGTCACCATAGTTTCATGATACTGCTGTTGAACCACTAATAAGTTCATGCATGGATGCATTGATAAAAAGCAAGCAAAATTTTCAAGAGATATCTATGACTTTCAAAAGTATGCTTCTTATAGAACCAGCAGGCAAATGGATAAAACTGAATAGCTGACCAGGTTACAGTATGTATCTGCATGTCAAGATAGTGTCAGGCACATACCTCTAAAAGTAGATCAATAACACGTTTAATTTGTGCACCAACAGGTGACTTTCTAATTGCGTTGATGTGCTGTAGCCTTTCTGTGTCATTCGAAAATTTAATTGCGGTAGGTGCTTTTGAAGGAGCTGAAGAACTTGAAGGTGCTGTTTTCTGTGGTTGGGGGGCATGTGGGGGTTTTGAAGATTGTGCTCGGGCAGCTATGCTGGTGAGGGTCGACTGACATTTCTCTTGCTGTTGCTTAAATTTATTCAAGCTTTCCTGCAACGACATCTGGGAAATCGGCAAACACACAATCAGTTGACAGGAAACTATGGGGAAAAAATTATAAGCATCTTAACTCAGAACGAAGATTTTCATTTTCCAATTCTTTGTTTCCAAACAAATAACTACATTATTATCCATTACAACAACAAATTCGGCAGAAACAATGCACAAATCATCTTGATTTTCTTGTCAAAAGCAAGTTAGAAGATGCTTTGCATGACCTAGGACAGCCATAGCATGATGAACCACCAGATCCATCAATCCTTGATAATATCAGATAGCTGAACTTATTTTAGTTGAATTCAACTCAACGAAACCTTAATCCCAAACTAGTTGGGGTCACCTACATGAATCCTTTTCCTCCATTCCGCTCAGTTTAGGGCCACATTTTCTGAAAGATGTAAATGTATTATATCCTTCCTTACTACTTCATCCCATGTGATTTTCAGCTGAACTTGTTTCAGTTACATCATATGAATCTAAACAGCTCCATAGCATAAAATAGTATCATCTTTTCTTCAATTTTGACATAAGCCCCACGAGATTCAAGAACCTGGGTTCCATTGTCCCATGAATTTCCCCTCATTTCCCATATTTAGTTGATTCAGAACATTGGAAAAGCACTATCAAGAGATAAGTGCAACCACTTTAGCATCATCCCCCAAATCTCATGCATAGAAGCTAAACAGTAGGATTAAATTCCAAAAGAATAGCACTTCTTGGACAACTAGGAGTGGAATTCTGGGATAAGGGATCAATGGAGGCCAAAGATCTCCTGCAATTCAAAGAAAACAAAACCACATCCCTCTCTGCCTCTTCTCCTCCCCCTCCTGTGATTCTCCACACCCCGCCCATTCTCATCCACAGAGGTAGGGATGGACGGTGGGGGTGCTGTTCGGGCGGCGGCGGAGAGGAGAGAGAAGGGAAAGCGAGGGGATGAGAGGTCCCATGCCCCCGAGAGAGAGAGAGAGAGAGAGAGAGAGACGGATTACCGGTGTTAGAGAGAAGAGGAGGCCGAGCGGTGGCCGGCGGTGGCGGGGAGGAGGGAGGGCGGAGAGGGGCGGCGAGGGGAGGCGGAGATGAGAGAGGTTCTCTCCCGTGCCCTAGTAGAGGAAATACGAGGGGAAAAAGAGGGGGGGGGGAGCAAAGAAGAGATATCGGGCCGATATCGGCAACTACATATAAAAGAAAATAGGAGTTTCTAAATCATAATCAGATCACGCCACCAAGCGGCGATCTTATTGTAACAAATGGACGGCTCTCACTTTTTTACTTTATTGATAATAATAATTAAAATTTAATAATAAATCTCGCTATAATTTATCAATTACATAAAGGGTCAAATTTCTTTTTTTTTTTCCTTTTTTTTATGGTTTATGGTAGCCAATGGTTTGGAGGATTGACCAACTCTATGATTGAGACGCTGATAAGATAAGGATTTTATGTGTCACACGAGGCATGAAGCAGTATTTTATATGACATGTATAAATTAATATTAGAAATTATATATATATGAAGGCAGAGATCTATAAATGATTTGTATGATGACATTTAATGTAGTTGAGTTAGACTCCTGCAAATAGATTTAAACTAACCAGTCTCACTGCAGCTTTGTGGATTACATATTTACTTATGCCCTTGACTTCAAAGTTCTTTTTCTTTTTTTTTATGAAGAAAATTCACATACAATGGTTCATGATTGTCCTCCTCCAAATGCCTTTGACTCTCAAAATTTTTGAAGGCAGGATTTAGAAACTCCTATATAATTATCTAACTTTACTAGCTTGGTAAGAAACTGTTAACGCCAAATGGGTTAGATGTTCTCAAAATCCAACTCGACACCCAATCTAATAAACTCAACCCAAAAAATATCTTAAATCAACTTTTGGTTATAATTGGATCTTTTCCGCCACAACACCCCAGTATGAAGATTGTGATGGAGTTTTATAAAAAAATAATATATAAAAATTCTATGTTTGAAATTTATTCTGATTTGTATGACATGCTCCTATGAAGTTCAATATGACAAGCATGATTTTGAACCATAACTTAGAATATGCGAGATTTTATGGAGCCAACACGTTCGAGAGATTAGTATTGCATTCATTGGGGAATTTCTGAATGTAAATAAGAAAATAGAATGTATCTTTGCAATCCAAGATAATTTCAAACTTCCTACCTGCTATATTCTTCCTTTAATTTTCTTAGAAGGTAGCCTCTATTCCTTTTTGAGTCATGTCTATCACGAAGTAAAGTTTTTATTTTGAAAATGAGCGCAAATCTTCCTGTTGGATTAGGAAGATTTCTATAATCAATTACAATAATCCAAATTCACTAAGGAAGGTTAGAGAATTCTGGTAATAATAAATTGATAGTTAAAACATCAAAATTGAGGATAAAACATGCTTATTTTTTAAAAAAAATCCAACTAAAGAAAATAGGAAGATAAGTGAATTATAATAAATCAAATAATACGTTCTTGAAAATCAGAAAAGAAAGATGAGAGAAACAAATTATAAGAAATCAAATAATGATAAAAAATGTTTTTAAAAAAAATTGCGACCTACCAGATTTAAAATAATATCTTAGATGAAAACAGCAACCCAAGGGTATTAGTTTACATTAGACAACTACAGTCTGATTTACTGAGTAAGGTAAAATCGGCTTTAAAAAAAAAATAATTATTATATATAATCTATCCTCTCAATGGATAAAAGACTTGTTTTCATTATCAGTTGGCCAGAAAATATGACTCGAAATCCATAAAAAAATTCCTGTGATCAAGCATGCATGCATGCATGCACCTGTTGGGGCTTAATACTGCAATAGACCCTTGAGGTTGATTTTTTATGGAGATCTCAGAAGAATTAACTTGCAACCAGTTTAGGTTGTAAAGAATGACCCCTGGCCCTGAGGGGTGTTTTTGTTTTTCGGGTCAGCCCAAATGCATGTGGGCTCAATAGATTTACATCGTCTGAGCCCATGGTGATCAGGCCCTTTAGTTTTCATGGCTTTTTCCACAAATTTGCAAATGTGTTGAAGATACCAAGAAAATAACGAGACATGGAGGTATCTCACCATGGAAGATAAAATGTAAGAAAAAGAGAATTGACTTTGCCAATAGAAACTCGTGATCGAGGTTTATTACTACGTAGACAGGGGGAGAAAAAGTCGATCAATATGTCGGGAAAAGACTCATACAAGATCAATGGAATGATATGGAATTATCTTATCGTACTGGATACATTGAAGCAGGGAAGTGGGCAGGTGATTGGTTCCACTAAGATCCAACTTGAGCTCTCAAGTGGAATGAGGGTCCAAGTAAATCATCTCCATGGTTGATTCCATCAGACAGAGAGCACTGAGATCAAATGCTTTTCTGGCTTTTGAGCTGTTTCATATGGTGGAGGTGTTACTTGAGAGGCAGCCTTTGGTTTCATGGCTTAGCACGTTTCGATGGTCGAAATGGGGGGCATTATCACTGCCTCCGATCAGTTCCTGGTCTATCCCAATAGTTTGATTTGAAATGACTCTGTAACGATCAAGTATCGTAGCAGAAATGGCCACTGGAATTGAGTGGTGCAATACCTAATTGCCACTTCAGTTATCATCTGAAGGATGGGTAGTTTAGGTGCTAATTTATGTGATTTATAATTTAGACCATCCATTTTAATCTGGCCATCATCACATAACCTTTTTAGTGCGTGTGAGTGTGTGGTTTCCCCACAAAAAAAAAAAGGGAAATACATGAAGCATCCTCACGTCGTCCTTCCCGTAGGTCTTCTTTCTCACAAAACTTTCTATTCGTGAGGCCATCCATCCCATAGTTGTTCTTCCTCATGAAGTCATTTGTCCTTCTTTATATGTTCGTCCATGAGACCTTCCTCCTCATCCCCAAATCCTTTTCTCATCCTCCATTCTAGATGACTCATTTGTGAAGTGTATATCACGTGGTCATAGATTATGTACTAGTAAATACCATATTATAGAAACTATGTATCAATTTACCTAGCGGTATACGTTGGATCATTGAATAATTAATTTGCCAAGTATATATCATATGGCTATGAACTATATATTAGTGAACACAATATTCTAAAAAATGTCTATCGATTTGGTGATATATATTGTTCACTGAATGACTAATTTACAAAGTATATATGATATAATCATAGACTGAATGCTGATGAATATCTTATTTTGAAAAATGTATATCAGTGTGCATAGAGGTATGTACTAAATCAGTGGATAATTTATTTGCCAACTGTATAACACAAGGCCATAGAGTGTGTACTGGTGAAAAGAGGAGGAGGAAGAACTCACGAGAGAGATAAACAGCTTGATAAGGAAGAAGAGCTATGGGATAGAAGGAAGGTATGAAGATACCTCAAGTACTTTCTTTTTTTTTTTTATTAAGGAAGTTATGGGACGAAGGTATTCCATTAGTAGGAAGAGTTCTATCCTGCCTTGCCTCTTTGGTTTTCACTTTAAGATTAGTGTCATAGGGTATATGACAGGAAAAAGAAAGCAATCCTTAGACGATCTTATTGTGCACGCACTAGAGGGTTTTTGTTCGAGATATATAGAAAAGAAAGCTCAAGAGGACTCACAAAAATATCCATTGGTGAGGAAAGCTTGATGGGAATCATGAACAGAGTGGAGCGTGGGAAGATTCTGGTCCCACATTGTTAGGTGATTGTCGTCGAGGTCCATGTTGGCCCAATGAATCACACAGCCCAAGGACTGAAAGTGTTCAAAAGTGTGAAAAACAATTGCACAGTGCGATACTATTGGTACTGCCCTGCTATGGTGCTATCTGTCTAGTGTAAAAGGTAACAATAATCACCTCTTTTTCTCTCAAGTATTTCCACTGCAATGTCCTAGTCGTTGTCAAGATTGCAGATAACCGGACCGAGCAATTTCTTCCATTGTCATGGATCTTTTTTTGCTATGCTAGATGTTACTGTGCTGACAAAAAAATGATTCATTACAACATGGTTCGGTTTCTCGAAACCCTCGACCTCTTACCCGAGCGACGGCCGACGAGAGATGGTACTATCTGAACTAAAGTTCGGTGGCATAGCTCATACATGATGGCATTTTAGTTTCTAGAATATATGGATCTCGGGGCTATAAGGTGGCTATACAAAGGAATTAGTATTCTCTTTGTGGACAGTGAGTGTTATAATGTATACATCATCAGCAAGCTTCTAGGAAAATTTGGGTGTCACTTAACCATAGTGTCTTTTAGATAATATACCGATGCTTGGAGATGTATTCAAAGGGAAACACCAATTCCACCTGCTACTCCTTGACATGCAAATTTTGAAATAAGACAGACATGAAACTTTCTGCTTGCATCAAAAGAAGAAAAAAAATGCACAGAAAACTGGCTTTGTTCCCCCCTTCCTTCAAGTGGTATGTGGTTTAAATAGGGGGGCCGGATTAGAAAGAAGAATGTTGCTACTTATTAGGGGAGACTGGATGAAAAAAAGATAATAGGAAAGAAATATGGAGATGCGGGGTATCGATCCCCGTACCTCTCGCATGCTAAGCGAGCGCTCTACCATCTGAGCTACATCCCCAGTGACAGGAAGGTTTTGTTTTCGAGGCACAAGTCCGTATGTGAACTGCTACTTTGCAGACCACCAAACGCCATATCCAAACATAAATTAAACGGTATTTGCTTTTATGTTGCCCCAACTTGTTCACTTTTTCCTAGTAAGTTGGTTTATTTATTCCCATTTTTACTTGGAAAGCATGTTGAAAAGATTGTTAATTGTGATGGATGAAGTACAGTAATCTTCCAAAGCAAACGACGACAACGGCAACAATGACAAGGAGAATGATAACCTTGATATTATGAATCTCAAAACAACAACGGACCAACCTCTTGTTCAAAGATAAATGCTAAAAACGGATTTGAAAAAGTGATAATAATGGATTTTTTTTTTGAAAGAATTAAATTCATAGTGTAAAAGTTGGTTTTATATAGACTTGAGCAGGAATAAGCAGAGCTCCATTAAAGATGAATGGGGAGGATTACTATAGCTAGGATAAATTGGTCAACAAAATATACATGATCGTTTTTCCTTTTTTCCCTCATGAGAAGCCATCAAGATGTAATTTAGCTGCTAGAAGAGAAAGTTTCATCTAAATATCTGTATTTGTCTCTAGCCATATGCCAAGTGATTGGACCCTAAATTTGCTAGCTAAAGATGCCTTGGGCGTCCCATAGATTAATAATGAGAAGAGAGTCTTCGCTTCTCAAGTCTAGCATCCGAAACATTGTGGCCTTTAAGCTGACATGATGCTTGACCAAACAAGGAAAAAAAATCCTGCAATTTTGTAGATAACCTAGCAACAATATCATGACTGCGTTTATTCAGCAAATTAGCATTGCTTGCAGGAAGATAAGTTGCTCGGATGCCATCATTCTCATGGGCAGGACCCATGCAGTACGTTCGTGGCCCGGCTAATTAGAACGGCATAGCATGGCTTCTCCTTGGACGGGTTTTAGCGCGTGTCAAGGCTCGCTGGTTGGTAGGAGTGCCAAAGCCACATCAGATGTGTCGCATCAAGTAGAACTTTAGAGTACATAGCCCACCTGATACAGTTTCATGCTTTAAATGCAATGATTTCTATTGTAGTGTAAAGTCATTTTCTATTTTTTTTTTTTTTTTTTTTTTCCTTGGAGGGAGGGAGGGGGGTTAGGGTGCATCGCAACTTGATGCAGATGCAAGGCACCTAAAAAAAAAATAAACTTTTTTTTCTGGTTTGCAAATAATTTAAATATCGATTCATATGATTCCTTCTCTATTTATTTTCAGATGCTTCGCCATTGAATTTCATCTTTAAAATGTGCATCAAAATTTATTCAATTTGAACTTACGAAACTTTATGTATTGTAACTGATCATCAATTGATCCCAAAAATTTAAGATAATAGATAAAGAACCAATGATGTATATTAAGCTCAATAATTTTATGTGCTTTTAGATATTCTAAATTTTATTTTTTTAAGACACCGGAAATGCTACGCATATCTTAAAAAAAAAGGCACAACATTCAAAAACATAATATTACTTAGACTTTTTTTTTTGCATATATACCTCCATAAAAATATCAATACATATTTATTTCCATAAAATTGTTATTGCACATTATCTATACATATATATGTGCAAAAATTTCTACTATTTATATATAACATATTTATAAAGTACGAATTTAAATAAGAGTCTATTATTAGCTAGCCATGGTTACAGGGCATCGCAAATAGGTTTAACTTGCAATAAGCTACCTTTGTGTTTAATTGGAGAATAATTTCAAGAAAGCCAGGATCATTATAAGTGATCATAGTCGAAGCTATGTATTGTGAGGATCCATGCGGACGTGTATTTAGTTTCACATCGGTTATTCACTGGATACTTATACAAGATAAAGAAACTCAAATAATATTTTCCGGCTAGCCATTTTAGATGAAGTCTTGGGTTATTACATGTATCGCGAAGTTTGCAGGATCCACACAGGCAAACTTAAGAATGCCGCCTGATTACGGTATGAAATTGAGAAGAAAATTAAACCTTGCTCCAAAGCAACATAAAATGATGAAGAAGTCATTGGTGAAAGAATCATGCACCATTAGGATTCTAAATTCTATAGATCCAAATTAATGACGGAAATGCTAAACTAATCAATTAACTAAAGCATGCAAGGAGAGATACTAAAGGGAAGGGAGATGCACGTGGGCTAAGTTCACGCGTGGCAGGCAGTGTCAGACATGGCAAAGTTAAATGCAAATAATAATAATAATAATAATACGTTCACAATGGGATGGAATGGAAAATATATGAGTACTAACGTACACCACCTGGTTGGTTGGCGTCTCGGATCCATTTCCCGTCCATTTCCTTGTCTACTACTTGTTATGCTTTCGGAGCTATGAGAACAGAACAAAAGTAAAGAAGAAGGATAAAAGAAGTGAGAGGCCAGGGTGGGGTGGGGGGGGGGGGGGGGGAGGGAACTCTTTTTCCAGCTTTGCCTCTCATTATTCCTCGGGATCGCCCATCTGTTCCTCTGTCTGCCTCTCCTGCTTCTTTGTCACCCCTCCTCTTTCTTTCTCTTTCCCTTTCTCTGCTCCCAAAACAGTACGCTTTAGTTTAAGGAAAGAAAGCCAGAGAGAGCCGAGAAAGAGAGAGAGAGGTGTCCTTTTCTATCGCTTCTTTATCCGCATCTCTTTCTTCTGCCACTAAAGCTGGCTAGAAGAGATGGGTCCGGTCGGATTGAGAGCACCCACTGGCCAGAAATACTGACCTAAGACCAAGGGGTTGGGCCTGGTTGTACCACACGTGTGTCCAATGGATCCACATGGCACGTGGCAGCAGAGTGGGTCGCACCATGCATGCATGGAGGGGTGCGTCGAGGCCTTCAGGGAGGATCCTGATTCCTGGGGTACATGATCGATCTTCCTTTTGTCCATTCGCTGGAGCATCCAGATTCGCGCAAAAGATGACTGGGTATCTGCATCAATATCTTGGTGCATGCTTTGGTACTTGGGGTGTCAGCACATTTATTAAAGAACTCAACATATACACAATAAGAATTATAAGTTGATTAGTTCTGATCATTATTTCGACACCCATTGTTTAAAAAGTTTGGGCTGCAAACGAGCCGAGGTTAACCGAGCTCTTTATTTTAATTTGAGGGGTGCATTCAAACTTGTGTCAAGCTTCATTGCACACATTCAAGAGTGATATGTCTCTTGAGCCTGAACGCCTATATTCGAGCTGAGCCTGAGTTGTTAGATCACTATATGAACAATATCATGACTATATAGCTATACAGCACGAAAATATTATATTGGATATAGTCACATCTTTGAAACTATTTTGGATCATTATAAAACTATTAGACACGATTATGTGGATTTTCTTTGAGGTAGACATTTAAGTTATTCTGTCATTGTGTTCGTAATGGTTCGTAATATATCATCGTGGGAATACAAAGATAGGATTAACAACATGAACAACATTAATGACCGTTTTAGATTTCAATAAACTTTATATAATATAACATTAATATTTCTTGTTGTACAAATAGTAGCCTAGCTACTAAAAATTAAGATTTCAATATAACTACTGAAAAGTAATGAAATAGCTCAAACTACACCAATGTTTCGTACTAGCTATCGTCGTGTTACGCTGTGGCATGACATAGTTATATTCATTTTCTTTTATTTTAGAATGAGGCTCTCCCCTCCCTTCCTTCACCCATGCACCGACACGCACTCGTGCATGCATAAAAATAAATATGCTGATGAATTAAACCTAGTTTTGCCAACCTAACTCACTTTGATTCGGGGGACAATGTGCTTCCATCTGATCAATTATAAAAGCTTGCATCCATGCATGGCCTACTAAGAAAGAGAATGCATGAAGGAATTGGCTCTATCCTAGGCTTTAGCCATAAGGTCTAGCTAGCCAGTCGTTTCAAGCCTCCATTGACAAGATGAATGTCGTATATGTATGCTCTACCAAAAGTGGCAACCTAGTGTTCGGTTTAGATGGTCCAAGAGAGGAATGTGATAACTTAGGGTTATGTTAAAAAGAGTTATCGGTTTCACCACATAAGAAATGGGGAACCTAGCTAGGGGGAGTAGAATTTTGGTATGATTTTGGTTTCGTAGTAAAAATATAAACCAATCGTTATCAAATAAGCCCCACGACATATACATCTGCCCATCTAGTAATATAATTAAAATTTAAGATTTGGTCTCATGGTTAGATTAGATAAATGAAGAGACATACAATAAAAAAAACCACATAAAAAAAAAGGCAACCACATACCAAATGTATGTTGTAGTGTTGTGGGTGTATTGAATTTTGTGGTCCATCCAAATTGTCGAGGGTTGTTAGCTTCCTGAGCTTGACCATCCTACTTCCAATTCCAACCACCAGTTCACCTTTTCTTTTGATTTGAGAGCTTGTGCACTTTGAAAAGGAGGAGAGGAATTTGTAAACCTTGATTCTCTTTTATTCTAGACCACATTCATCTTCGCCTATCAGATTGTTGCTGATTACTGGCTGTATATATACTGAAGGATTAGCGGTCCAAAACACACTATCGGCTGTTGCATCCTAGCCTACACCAATTTCCTAGTGGCTGTCAATGAACCAGCCATTTGCACATTTGCACAAACCAAACCTGACCTCAACTTGGTGATCTTCTTTTTCTTCCCCTCTTTTTTCAGCTTTTTCCGGTTAATAATCATCATTACCTACTGCATGATTTGACAAATTATGAAGAGAATGATTCAGATTCAGATTAAAGGATTGCTAATGCTTCTCTAGCATCTTTTTATTTTCTTCCTTATAAGTATCTGAACTTTAACTTTAGTCATATCTTAAATGCTATATAGCACCTATGTGTTCTTTTGCTCAGAAAGCCTGTGTATTCTTGGTAAACATAAATTATCCGACCCTACATATTTTTACTGCAATCTTGTAAATCATGAGTCAATCCAAACCAAATCAAACTATGAAATTTTGGAATTTTTTCAATTTATCTTCTTTTTTTTTTTCACACAAATGTCTTACTTTGCTAAATGTCAGCGATAGGTGTACAGGATTCCATCTTATAAGGTGGCTAGATTCTCGTGGCTTAAAACTTCAAAATCCACTTGACGTGCACGGCCGCCCCACTACATGAAGCAAGGGGAACTTAATTGCTGCGTTCCTACCCACCACTTACTTCCACTGTCGTCAAAATGATAGAGATCTTCGAAAGATTCTAGGTGGGCCTTTTGGGATAAGTTAGAGGAGCATGCATAGTGGTGATAAGTCGAAATGACTAATGAAATCACCTCAGGCTTCATCCCTTCTTTTCAAGGCAATGTGGAACCCTACCTCAAGAAAAACACCTTACTTTACTATTTGTACTTATTTACATTAGTAAAGCTCACTGGCCAATCAAGACAGCAATTTCATAAATCAAAAATGACCAAGAACATCTCATGCAAGATGCTAAAGGAGGCAATAGTTGACCATGCATGAATCCATTCCATGGATTGTGTTGTTTTCAGTATGATCAGTTTATATATTTGGAGAAGATGGCAAACCAAATAATATTCTTAAAAAAGTTTCAAGTGCTTCGGATCCACTATTATGTCGATCGGAGCACTAAAAACATGTTTGGTTGGAAAGAGATGGGCTATGGAATATATGAATAAATGGCTTCCATTTCGACTGTTTGGTTGGAGAGAATCCTATTCCCATTCAGATTCTAGAAGGAATGGGAACATCCCAGTCCCCTAAAATCCAAACCCGACTCTTCTTTAGCATTCAAGTCTGATTTGGATTCCGATTCTGATTTCAATCACGAATCAAACACGTCATGGGATATGTCCATTCCGATTTTCATCCTGATTCCGATTTCAGGCACGAACCAAACATAGCCCAAGTGCTGGAGGGATGGGTTTTATGACTGTGAAGTGAGCTAAACAATCTGCCACCAAATTTAGCATACACACACACCAACCTTTGAACCTCTCCCTTATTGTTTGACAAGTTCTATGCCCTCTTATAATCATCTCAAAATCGATTTTGGAACTTCCTTCGTCCCACTTGTCATCTTCATGAACTGAACTAGAATTTGAACACAAAACAAAATGATCCACTTCGTTTTTAAAGAAATATTGCCTGCTTAATACCGTAACCAAACCAGAAGGTCTCTCATGTCTCCCCAAATGTATCAGAGCACATGTCAATGACATGACCTTTATTATCAACCTCCATAGGCTCTTTCTTCATCGCAAGAAGCACCATATCTACAATTGGATTTCTAATTCTTCTTCATTACACCGATTTATTTCTTCACAAGGAGCAGGATATGTGACCTCCAATGAAGAGATTGCTGCAGCAAGAGAGACGCTATGGAATTCTAAACTCATCAAATTGCTGTACGAAAGAACCTTTTCTTATAAATCATATTTATCTTTTTGAGCAATAAAAATCACATCCATCAAAAGCCCTGGTCCTGGATAGAAACTGCTCTCCTTTTAAAAAATGCTTCAAAGGAATAACAGGCCAACCATTACCACGCTTTTATGGACAAGAATTTGAAGTAACTTGGCGGTGAGAACAGAAGGGGAGCAGTACCTACTGGCTCTGCTTTTCTTTTCCATGGCTTTCTTTTTTCTGTTGCTTTAATCTCACACATTCCGCTCCCATGTCTTATTGTTTATTAAATCCAGTGAGGACGGAGCATGCTTCCTAGGCTTCAGAAACTTCCTTGCCTCCAATTTAAAATCTCAGAGGACCACCCTACTCTCCAAAAGCCTAGAAAGAGGAGCCACGAGGGCAAATGATTAGTGCATCTCCTACCATATTTCTCTGACCCGTCTAAGGCCACGTCACCTTTTTGCCCCCATCTGTGTTCCCTTAAACTAGCCACACGCAAGCAAAAGCTTCCCGCTTAATCGGCAACCCAACAAGCCATGCTTTGCTTAACAGTTGCAAGCAACCAATTGGACACCTCCAAAACCAGATAATAATAAAGATTAAACAACTAATCTTTTGCGGCTCACCATGCTGGAGGATTCGTCTCGATGGACGATGCATCATTGTTAGAGGCCCTAGGCAGTCTTTTGTTTTCTGATTTTATTGGCCGCATTCATACCCGCCGTCATTGTACCAAAAAAAAAAAAACTAATAATTTCTAAGTGAAATAACTGTTTAACTAATTCAGCCACATGATCTAGAACTAGTCCTCATATCACCGGGAAATACCTACATATCCTTTTTTTTAAAAAAAAAAAGAAGAAGAAGAAAATAGGATGAATACAATGTGTCATTTCTATGTAAGTAATTCATCATCATTCATAAGCTTTTATCTTAGTATCTTCAGTCATTGAGTAATATAAGTTGTTCAGACAACATGAGCCGACTTATAGGTAATAATTTGCTGTGCAAGAGCTTACTTATATTCTTTATTGATCTGATCGGTCATCCTTCGTCTCTCCTTCAAGACTTTTGATAATTGTTATTATCTAGCAAATTTCGATATCATCAAAGCAATTATATTAGAGGTTTTCACACATCTCATGAGATAAAAATTAACTCTGGCTAAGCATCTCTTCAGGTCGATACTTTCACTATTCTAAAACCAAAGCAAATATTTTCATTTAAAACTAATTGCCACACAACTAATTAGGTCACAAACCATATAGATTATAAGAGTATAACTAACTCGCAAGTGGAGCACCTTGTTCATCAAATTTTGCCTTTAACAAAGTTTGGGAGGTTAAATATACCAAGGAAAAAGTGTACATTCATCGGGTGATCTAGCATAGAAAAAGAGAAAATTATATTAAAAATATAGTGATATTTAGAATCATCATATAAGTAAATAGCTATAATATGAAAGGTGTGATTTCATGACATTCAATGCTAGCTATTTCAGCACCTGCAGCATGTGTATTCATAAGATATTATTTTCTAAACTGTGTGCACAATATTCATGGAGCATGCATCTTAGTACACCACTACAAAAATGAGCAGTTGTGATTGCTGGGGTGCAATATAGGTAAGAGAGGGAAAAATTTATATTTCAAAATGCCAGTTTTGTTTGCATTTATTGGTTCAATGAAAACATCCATCTTCGGATTTATGCCAATCTCCGAGCCCACGTTGTCCATCATATACCCCTTCCACATAAATAAGCAAAATTTGAGACAGAATCGAAGACACCAGCACGGGGGCACGAGCATTCCTTGCTTGAAAAGGACAGCTGGGTATCCATAACTGACCATAATAAAAGCAAAGATTGGAATCCCCGTGCGCCTGCCCTTACCCCTTCACCCACTCACATGCCCCCTTTCTCTCTCTCTAACCTTATGTAATGGTTCCAGTGTGAAATTACTAAAACTACTCCCCTCGTTAACTTAATCTCCCAAAAGCTTGCAAAAAATCATTGAAATAGCAAAAGAATCACCTCCTCCCTTTCCATTTGGGTACGCCTCTTTCCTCCAAAAATTCCCGTTATGTTATTGGGATACGTATAAAAATAGCGAGTAGGGTCATTCGAGGAATGAACTTTGTGTCCCCCCCCCCCCCCATCTCGCGAGCCCTCCCAAAGTCCCATATGTATCAACCCACGGCCCTTTTATCACGAAACTGCCGTCCATACTCACCTACGGTGACCGGATCTATATGCGTCCGCCACGCCATCGTCTAACTTGACGGCCGTCATGGATATTGTCGATGCTATGATAATTAATAGCAATTTTCTTGTGGCTGGGATAAATACTGACCGTTACTTCCGTTACGGAGTATGATAACAGTAAAGGGGTGAAGCGCACCTGCGGTGAGACGGGCGATAATCCGACGAGCCGCATGATGAAGGGGGCCCACGGGAACACCCCCACCGACATCAGCCGCAGATCCAAGACAATCAGACGGACGACATCACCCGGGGCCCACCCATGAAGAACAGCGAGAAATGCCACGTCAGCGTCCAGCCTCGCGCGTGAGAGCTAAAAAGGGCGGCCAGCCCTCCTCACCTCCCCAATCCCCCTTCGCACTCCTCTCTCTCTCTCTCTCTCTCTCTCTCTCTCTCTCTCTTTTCTCTTCGTCATTGCTCGCTCTCCAACTCTCCTTCTTCTGTTCTCCTCTGCTTCGCTCCTGCCAAAAAAAAAAAAGAAATCAAATTTCTCTAATTTTCGTGGAGGTAATAGAGAAATAAACAGTAAAAGAAAAGGAGGGGAGACGGTCAAAAAAAACCATTTTTCTTTTTTGATTGTCTTTGTCTGGTTTTTTGCCTGGTTGTGGTAATGGAGAGGTGGGCGAAGCCGCCGGTGCGGCGCGGCAACGATAACCCGTCCTTCTCCTCCACTCTCCTCGACGCCATCTACCGCTCCATCGACGAGGCCGACGGCGGAGCCGCGAGGGAGCACTTCACCGGCGGAGCACCCGACCGCCGAGACGCCTCCGTTCCCGCGGCAGCAAAGAAGCAGCAGAGCTTTTTCACCGACGAGTGGCCGGCGGAAGGGAGGAGGACCGCGGTGGTGAGCGAAAAGGCGGTGACACGACTTCGCAAGCCCGAAAACCGCCCCAGGTTCCCGGTGAACTCGACCTCCAGCTCCTCCGACTGCTCCAGTTACGGCGGGTTCTCGTCCTCCGAGGCAGAGTCGGTGCCCCGCCCTTCCGGGCTCCGGCCGATCCGGACCGGCGGTCTTCTTTACCGGTCTGAGAGGGCCCGGTCGAACCCCGCGCCTCCCCAGCCGCCAGCTGTAGGGTCGCCCTCGGCTCACCACCACCAGGAGAAGAAGAAGTCGGGCTCGATCCGGAGCAAGTTCCGGGATCTAAGGAAGGCCAAGGCGCCGGCATCCCCTGGAGCCCGCCTCGCCAGCTTCCTCAACTCCCTCTTCACCGCCAACGGCAACTCGAGGAAGTCCAAATCCGCCGCTGCCGCTTACGGCGGCAGCGGCGTGAGAGGAGGGGAGGAGTCGGCGTGTTCGACGGCAACATCGTACTCGCGGTCGTGCCTGAGCAAGACGCCGTCGTCGAGGGGGCGGCCGGCGGTGGCGGCGGCGGCCGGCCAGGGTGTGAAGAGGTCTGTGAGGTTCTACCCGGTGAGCGTGATCGTGGACGAGGACTGCCGGCCGTGCGGGCAGAAGTGCCTGTACGAAGGGGATTCGGCGGCGGTGGCGCGGCGGCCGCCTGAGGCAGCGACGATTGCGAAGAAGAGGGTGGAGGAGCTTCTCCGAGGGTTTGAGGAAGAGGAGGAGGACGAGGAGGCGAGCGATTCGAGCTCAGATCTGTTCGAGTTGGAGAACCTGACGGCGATCGGAGGGCGAGGATACAGGGATGAACTTCCGGTGTACGAGACCACTCATCTTGGCACTAATCGCGCCATTTCCCACGGTTTCTTCTTGTAATTATTTTTAAAAAAAGAGAGAGAAAAGAGAAAAAAAAATGTTATGGTGGGACAAAAAGAAGTATGTAATTTTCTTGGGGAAATTAAGTGTTTTCTTTTGGTGCTAATTACTGGTTCTGAGGTTAAATGGGAAGAATAACGATGAACTTGTTTATGTTTTGGGGGCAAAATGATTTTTTTGCATCTATTTTCTTATTTATATATTTATTTTGGGTGAAGGGAATTAGAAGGGTGATTAATGCTAATGATCGCATTATAATAAAGGAGGAGAAAGTTTAAGCAGGGGAGAAGGGATTTGGAGATACTAAAGAAAGAGAGAGCTGCACACGCTTTGTTGTCTGCTGCTTGGATGAAAAGAATGTTTAAGAAAATACTTGGAAGAAAGGGATGTGATTCTTTTATGGTTACAATGCTTAACACTGGTTTCTTGGGTGGTTAACTTCAATTCCTCGTTGCAGAGTGGACCTGAAACGAGCAAAAAAAATTACATGGGACATGCACCAGAGAAAAAAATATAAAATAAATTTTCTATTTTGTTATATTTCTTTCAGTATCCATCTTTAAAGAACAAATCCAAAAGTTATAAACTCTTTTTACTAATTGAGTTATCAGACTCATAATTAAAAAAAACCAAAAAAAAAAGGAAAAAAATTGTGTATGGTGCCCTCTTTCTTCTATGTTTATAAGATATGCATTTTATTAGTATATGTTGCATGGCCAAATAATATATACCAAAAAAATCAATCATCTAACAAGTGAATATCTATAAATAGACAAATTAATATATAGTTTTTATAATATAGTGTTTACCAATACACAATATACGACCAGATGATATACACTTATCAAATTAATCATATAGTAACTTAATACACATCTTCAAACAAATTGATACATAGTTTTCAAAATATCATGCTCATCAGTATGCACTACATAGTTGGTGACATATATTCGTCGGCTTTCTAATATATACTACAAGCTTATTTAATATATACCTAGCAATAATCCAATATACATCTTCAGGTAAATAGATATACAGTTTCTAAAGCATGTTTTTTACTCGTATACACTGCATAACCAGACGATATACACCCAGCAAATTAGTCGTCTAACAAGCCAATATATATCTCAAAGCAAATCGACATATAGTTTTCAGAACATGGTGTTCATCAATACCAGTGCACAATTTTCTAGCTTTATCTAATATAAGAAGTTATATACATACCATTGCTTAGATTCTATGAACTCTTAGATGCAAAGATCATAGAAAAGAAGAAGAAAAACCTTGCAGATAAGATAGACAACTTGATAACAAAGAAGATGGATAGAGAAGCTAGACGAGAAAGAAAAAAGATGCGGACGATCTCTTCATGGACAATCTTTCTTGGTACGTGCATTTTTTTTTTTTTTTACTTTTTTTTAAGTTATAGAATTAATGGATTTTGTTAGTACGAAGAGTTTTGTCCATGTTTGACTTTTAGCTTTTCTTTTTAAAATGGATGCTAAAAGGAATATGACAAAATAAAAGTTCTATCTCATATGATATTCTATAATGCTCGCCTATATGACTTTTGTTCACCAAAAACCAGTGAAGTTGTGCATCAAGGGAGCTAAAAGAAAGCGAGTGCTTTTAATGCATACGAGTCTCATGTGCTTAATATAACACAATTTGAATAAGTTTACCAGATCATTAGTCCATGCATATATCTTTAGCAATCGTCTTCAAGGAGTTGTCACATTAAGTTGAGATAGCTACTTATTGTCGCTACCTGTTAGGAAATCCTTGGAAAGCAATGGCGATGAGGTTGCAAAATGATAGTTCTTGTCGCTTAGCTAAGTAGGAAGAATTCTCAATTAGTCTCGTGAGGTATCTTGGAGAAAAGCTTTTCTTTGCAAGATTGTTACCAAGACTACCGATATCTAGAGAAAAAAAATGAAGCTCAAATTTGATTTAGCATAATGAAAATGTTGTCTCGCATAGGAGTCAAATCATCGCTTTTGTTGTTTGTATAAAGAGTTGTCGAAAAAAAGGCTCAGAAATTTGCACCTAGCAGGCGAGCAAGAACTAGATACATATTAGGAGTTGTTTGGAACCTCGTAGGTGATCCTGCAGTGTAGCTCAAGCTATAACACAACTTGAACTGCATGCAGTCAACCAATATAAGCTCCACCTCCCTATTTGGTTGAACAATGAGGAGTTGTGAAGGGGAGAATTATCCTCCATCAATGACTTGATTGGGACACCCCTCCCTCCATTAGCCCTTACTCCTACCATGAACATCGCCAGCCAAAAAATTGATGTGGGTAAAATCCATGGTGATTCATCCTTGATAATGTCAAGGCGTTACTGTTGCAAGAAGATCAAGATAGAGGTAGAATTGTGAGGATCCACGCAAGCAAGTATTTAGTTTCACATTAGCTATGCATTGAATAGATCTGAGGTACTTATATAGGATCAAAAAACTCAAATAATATTGTCCGTCTGATTTTTTTCGAGCGAGGTCCTAGGTTGTGACAGCTAGTACCAGAACTAACCTAATCCATGATCCATATAAACTAGGCGACAATGTAGCATAGGCCCATTAGGGTTGATTGCGAGTTGATCGTGGTATTTATTATTGAATTTATGGCACTTATGATTATATTTGAATGGCGAGGATGCTTGAACAAGAAAATATGTGAGGGCTCATGCGGACACATCTTTAGTCCCATATCGGCCATGTACTTGATGGATCTTGAATATTTATATAGTGCCAATGAACTCAAATAATACCTTCTTGCTAATCTTTTTGAATGAGATCCTGAGTTGTGAGGCATAGCTGGTGGTAATGTTGGTAGGAGCAAAGTAGAAGGCATGGAGGGGCTACAAGGGTCTAAAGTTGGTTCCTGCAGCCTATGGTCGAGTTGCAGCATCTCACCATTAGAAAATGAGTTTGGTTACTTTTTTTCTTTGCCTTTTAACTTCTCTACCAACAGTAACTATCATTCATCATTGCCTGATCGGACTAAACTCATAACTTTTAGATTATATTCTCTTGAATCTGAGGTGCAAACCAAAATCTTTAGTAAAGCATACCTCGTAAGCGTTTAAGGCAGCCAGAGCGTAATCTCCTAAAGTGGCGGCCAGCACAACTTCATGTCATGGCTAATATTAAAAAAGGGGAAAACTTTATTTGAACTCCCTGCTTTTCTCAACATTGCGAGCCATAAACCCAGTTAGAATGTTAACAAGACTACTGGAAATCACAGTTAAGATGCCCTGCTTTCATGAAAGTAGTCCACAGAGACCCTTGAACTGAAAAAAAATGAACCAAAAGACAACCAGGGAACCAAAATAAATCAAGCTTGAACTCCTGTGTGCATTACCTTGTGCCACAGGTAATCCTCTCTGATCCATTTTTTTCCTTTTTTTTTTTTTTTGCTTCTCTTTTTGTACATGGGCCCTTGCTAATAGCATGGCGTCACAGTCATCATTGTGATATTATACACAAAATCCAAAGTTTATCCTCTTTTTGTGTGAACCGATCCGAGTGTAATTTATATGAAGAGATAATAATCTCTTTTCCTCTCCTTTTGCAGCTTTTGTGACCATCAGTCAAAAAGAAAGAGAGAGCTCAATCCAACCTGGGCAATGAAATCCGGTCATCCCATCAATTGATTCCAATGCTTTTAGCTGGGGGGGTGAAAAAATAAAAGCATGGAAGTTGATGGCAAACATCATGCTTCGTTCTTTGGTTTAGTTGGTCAGAGTGGTCCTTTAAAGTGGCTCGCACCCAAAAACTTGACCTATATATTAACAAGATTTCGCTTCTATGGCTCACCAAGTGGAAGCCAAGCTAACCAGCTAAAGAAAAGTGTGGTTAATTGGTACCAGTTGTGTGCTCATGATCAACTCAGATTCTGGTCCATAATGAGCTTATACTAATCCTTTTTGCATTTCACCTTTTGAGTGAATAGTATCTCACAAATTATTTAGCCAAAATTACTCAAATGATTGTATGCAAGCTACAAACTATAGGATGATTGCAAGCAAAGCATCTTGAAGATAAACAAGAGTAGCAAACCACATGCATTGTCATAGTAGATATATTAGAATAATTTACGTACAACCTTTATTTTGTTATGCTTCTTTGTTGGGATGGCATAGAGTCAAACTTGAACCTCCATTGATGCTAATTCATGATTTCTCATTTGATGAGCGAAATTGTAATTATGGTATAAAGAAATCAAAGTGAGCTTATGACACTAGGACCTAGATTAGCGACGCAAACATACGGTGGACCCGTAATGATCCAATTATAATCATGGCCGGTTGAATGTGAAATATTAAGACTCAACAGAAGCATCATGTCGAAAATTTTCTCTTCTTCTCTTAAGTTGTAATCTCAAGGGCCCCAGCCCCGAACCTAATAAAATTGGCAATTGGCCATTGGCTCTTGGGATGGGGACTTGAGATGGAGATGCCCAAAAAACACAAGTGAGGATTCATTAATTCAAATAGTCTGAACAGCCTCGGATCCACAGCTACATGTATACATACGTACATACTCTATGCATTATAATATGGCTCGCCGTCCTCTACATCTTTAAAGGGCTATCATTCCTACTTGTCTACCTATCTACATAAATATCATGGTTAAGGTTCTTAAAGAGGAAAAAGGGAATATGGTCCCCAACATGAAAAGGATCTTTCAAGAGATTAATTTTATGCGTTATACTCTCCAGCCCACGTACGGTATTGATGAGAAGTGGGGAACTTGCATTCAATGATAGGGATTTAAGGCACTGGTTGGCATCAGTACTGGAAGTCTTAGTGCGTTGGCTGAGAAAATTTATACCGACCCATTTAAGAGTTGACCTTTTTTTTTCTTTGTTTTTTTTTTTTTTTTTAAGAGTGGGCGCATCATACTGTACGAGTTGGGACATATCCAATAAAATTCGAAAACAAAATATCACGAAATACCCTAGGCAGCTCTCCCTATTGGGTCTATAGAGTACCCGCCCGAATGGCCGACCACGTAAGCAGCCACCCAATTTGCGAACTTGTTGACTTTCGTAAATACATGTTTGGCCTGGAAAGCCTTTCCATCCCTACCCATCGCCCATATATCTCGAATCAAGGGGTGGTCCCCCCATCCTGCTCGAGCCCCTCTGAATCAATCTTATCACTGTGGCCGAATCACCCTCCATAATGTAGAGTTGTCCTGTAGGATGCACCGCGCATATTGAAGACATGCCCATGCAATTCGCAACTCAATACCAGAAACCGATGTATCAGGTATCTAACAGCCACCAGCCGCCATCACCCACGAACACGGATCCCTAATGACAAAACCCGTGCCTCCTCTATACCCTCCATCCAGTACCGATCCATCGAAATTGACCTTGAGGAAGCTCGGAGGTGGGGGCTCCTAGGTGAAGAACACCGTACGAGGCGCTACCTGAGCAAAAGAGGAGTCCCAGATGTTTCGAACTGTCAAAGACCCACCTGAAGAGGGGCCATGTCTGAGCTTCGCTGCCTGTATCCGTGCACACTCCACCACAAACCTTGGAGACAAGCTGTGTTCACCGAAAGTCCAAACATTCCTAGCCAACTAGATTTGATAAGTAGTGCAGGTAGCTCCAATAGCCACGGGGCGCTGCTGGGAGATACCTGACCAATGCTGGATAACCTATACGAACTGTCCCCCGGATCCCAAGCATTCTGTGGAAGCTCAGAAAGATGCCAGATCCTCTTCGCCCACGCGCACTAAAATAGCACGTGGTCTACTGTCTCATCGTCCCCACATATTGTACACTGGGGGTATCCTCGCCCTTCGAGTTGACCACTCCTTCACATCCTATCTTGGATGATCACTCCTAAAATGACCTAGAAACACTACGTTAGGAGTGCCTTTTGGGGCATTAGTAGCTATAGACTCTTCTTTAGCTATTCATATATAATAACTACACGTTGAATCATGTCACTTTATCCAATAATTTACTCTAAAGAATGATTAATATATAATTTTGTTCCTAAGTACGAAAGAGACATGGAATAAAGTGGTATCTACTTCTTAAACATGGTTATTGGACGCAAAGGATTTAGGGACTTGCTGCAGGGCCCGAGCCATCACTACCTCGACCAAAAGTGTGAGAGGAAGTCGTGATAAGACCAAGAAAGGCTACTAGTAGTCAAAGTTACAACAGTAAAGTAGACCTATATCAGCTGACAGGAGCTGATATTAACTGGACCTACTCTCACATCTTCCAACCTCTTTGAAGCCCATGCGCCTTGGGGTACCCATCCAGCATGCAGCATGAGATCTCACTCAAACTAATGGCTAGTCCAAGTTTATCACTAGAATAGCCATGGTTGGTAATCATATGTTTGGCAATTTACTAGGCTTGAATAAAACATATATATTGCCAAGCAACACTGCCATGACCACATGCTATTATCCATGGTAGTAAGTTGATTTTTTTTCATATTCCATAGTTTCATATGCTTTGATGGCTAGATGACAGGCTATGGCAAGCACTAGTCGATACCCTAGTGTGGGATTTTCCACAATCTCTTGAATGGTAAGGGAACTCCACTTGATTCGCTGAAACAATGAAAACTATCATAGGAGAAACAAAGACTTTATGGTTTATCCTTGCATATGTTCGAATATCATTGCAAGCAAGATTAGCTTAAATACTAAAACATCGATCATGGAATTGAATGATAAAATTGAGAAGTACCCTACAAAAGACATAGAAGGAAAAGCTTATGGAGAAGAACGATACAACTTGAAAAGAATATGCCAAAAGCAATCTATTCTACACTAGAGATGAAAATGGACCAGATAATATCCATCTAGATCCTCTTTGGTATTTGAAACTATCCGAATATGGATGCAGATTTTAGCATCTGAATAATATCTATATCTATATCTATATTCATAGCCATCAAAGAAAAGTGGATATAAATATGGACAAATAAATATTTGATTTATATCCGCATATTTGATTCTGTTTATACTTACATCTAATTTGTATGCTTTTCTTATTTTTTAAAGAAAAATAAATGCTAGTGTCGACACTTCTGTAACTTAATTTATCTCCCATATATAGCTATTTTTGATTTAGTAGTTCAAAAAATTTAATTATTCAATTTATATCCATATTTATGTTCATGTTATCTATATCTGATTTGTTTCTACATCTATATCTGTCAACCAAAAGCAATACAGATATGGTATCCGATTTGCTTATCGAGTTTAAATAACTATTTATTGGCGATGTGGCATAGTAGGGAATATGGCATTTATATGATGGCTATAAATACTGAGCATAGTCTAAAGAATATCAGTTCTTTTAGTTGTTCAGAGTTGTGTTTTTTTTTTTCTTCTTTTTTTGTAAAAATGGTAAGCAACAAATGTCTTGCCCAAACGATGCTCCTCGCTGCCAAGTATTTTTTTATGTTCAGCAAATTGCCTGATCCAATTTCACCACACCAAATGAAGCATAGTCGAAAATGATAGCCCTACTAATTCAATTGCAACTCTAGCTATATTCACAATATAATTATAATTAGTATCCTTAAGTAATGACACTCCAATACTGCCCTATTTTTATAGACCATATTCGAACCTTGGGCAGGCTAGGTGACACTACATTCCCTTTGTCTATGAAAATCTGAAGCTACTTGTTAGACCTAATGCAAAATGCAAAAGCCTGTGAAGTCCAATTAGGGCACCTATTTTGCTTCAAAAATTCTCTTTTCATAAGTATGAGCTGTTAGGTTATATAGACTTTGTGGTTTAATTAATCAAACTAGTATTCTGCATGCGCTTAGATTATTTGAGAGAAAGGAAAAATAATGATTTATGGAATTGAGGAAACAAGATGGTGCATGTAATCTATCTTCTAATGATTTTCTGGTAATAATTGAATAAAAAACTAATTTTAAAAGTTCAGCTACACAAAAAAAAAGGTTCAGTTACCACTTTGAATCTGGTTTCAAAGCCTTTTGTCACTAAAATTGTAGTAGAGATGGATATGCACTTTCTTTCATCATTTCTTTCTCATTAGCTTTAGTTAAAGAATTAACAAAAGAGATTAATCTAATAAAAGCCATTGTACTTGTATACTATTTAGAGAGATGATAATCATATGCTCCGAAGCCACACAAGGCATCATCCAAAATAAAATGAATAAATTTACTCAAAATCACTTCTCTCGTTTATTGTAGGATACTCTACCAAACAATCAAATTTTCTTTTGCAACACAATGACTTCTCTAGTTTATTGTAGTTTCTAAACACTGCAGCAAAGTAGAAAAAGAAGGCACCGAGAGATTGCGGCCAAATTATTCAAACCTTAGCTGTGGCAGCACTATACTTGCACATGGTTGCATCGCATGAGATTCGAATTGCTTTATCACAATGTTCACACTACAATTCCACACCTTCTGACTTCTTCCCACATGCCATATTCAAAGTGGTTAGATCGAGTCATGCAAGTTGTCGAGTTGTCTTGAGCTCGCCGTAGTCTTTCTTATGGTACCTTTGTTCATCGAACTGATATGGCAGTCAGGTCAAATTGGATCAGATACAGATCGAATCACAAAATTTAAATTCGAATATAATTATTTTTATTGCAGGGATAACCTAACTCGATCTACAATGAATTGAATGAGTGAAATACAAGCATCATTGGCCTTGGAATTGATAAGAAGGTGGTAGAATCAGTGGCATTAGTTAGGATTTATTTACTGCTCAGACTATCAGTGGTTGTTGTGTCAGGCGAATTGGGCAGTGACCTTAAATATTTTTCGACCTCTAATATTAGGAGATGGAAGACTTAGCCAATAGCGAGGGCATGGTACGCATGGGATTTAATATGTGAAACAGTAGCTCTAGAATCTTAGGTTTGTCGAGGATTTTGTTGGTACGAGCAGGCGCCGGTGGCCGGACCCCCGCGTGGTCCGCGACGCGCTCGTCCACGTCCACGGGCGGCACGTGAGCACGTACGACGTAGTTTTTCAACAGTGTCGCGCCGCGTCTAGTAGCGAGCCGCTGATAGCCTCATGGTCCCGCCGTCCTTTTTTTATTTCGCCCATTCCCCCCCGGTGACCTAAACGACAGTTCATTAGAGGACCAAAGGATAGGGGTAGAATGCATGCATATGTATGCTTGTGGGAGTAAGTTGTAACTCAGAAAATAACTTTTGTCTCTTGGCTTGTTTGTTGCCTGGCAAACGGAGGTTTCAAAAGATGTCACCAAACCTATGAATCCTTACCATAGGAATGGCAGTAGTAGTTGTTTGTTGTCGACCAGCTTGATATTTGAATATATATTTTTTTGGTAAAATGAAGAAACTATTAAATTAATATAAAGTAAATATATTTGTAAGCATTTGAAAATAAAATATCGAATAATTCAGAAGAAGAATCACTGTGATCGGCAGCATATGCTGCTATCCGATATGCAGAGTGTATTTTAAAAATAAAGCAATAAAGTTACTTGCTAGAGCTTGTTCAAATTTTTTCTTGGCAACCTGAAGTTTTATTTCAATGGTACAATGTTGATAATGGTTATAGCTCTTAATTATTATGTCGGGTTGATATTTAAATTCTCATTACAAGATATACTTTTGGAACTATTATAATGGCAATGTTAAGCAACTCGTTATCTGAACCTTGCAGCCTAGCTCAAGTATCTCCATGCATGCATGGGATTCTTTTTTGGTTCCTTTCTTTTTTTATTTTTCTTAATGTGGTAGTTTTTTCATCCTTCTTGTTAACATTTAATATGGTGATCTGTGAAGGAAGTGAGAGCTAGTGATTTGCTCGATGTTTATCTTAAAATGACAGAGACTGAATTGTTTAGAGGGGTGCCATTGTAGGACGGGACAGCACATGGCTCAAAATATCTTATAGCCGAGTTCTAGTACGCAAAAGTCTTTTGAAAAAAGAAAAAAAAAACCAGGAGAATGCCAGTTTTTCAAAGAAGAGACAGTGATTAGAGTACCACCATTAGAATTATTCATATGGAACTCTGTGAAACAGCTCTCTTCCTCTCCTCTTCTACCAAGAAGAAATCACACAACCTCCCAAAGACCCAACACAAAAAAAATCTTAAACATAGAACAAAAAAGTTCAGAGACTATATATATATATACACACACCACAACCTACTAAACGTAGGGCTAGACTTTGAGCAGCTGATGTGTAGCATATTGTCCAAATTTCTAAGTGCCTCATCGACATCGCCATGTCACAACACAACACCTGGAGTCAAAGATTAGCTGGTCGAGGGAGAGGCCTAAAACGACGTGTTCTTTTGTGCTCCACGAGGCTGACATGTAACTGGACTTCATCATCTAATAACCAAAGCTGGAGACTACGTAACCAGGCAATGCAAACTGGGAAATGTCGGATGGAAACACTTTAGAAGACAGCACTTCAAATGAAACGTGCAAAGCTGTCTTCCAAGCCCTACCGTTCGTTCGTTTGTCGTAGAGAGCAATCATGAATTATCCATGTCATGTGATAACAAAGTTTACCGTTTGTTCTATTTTTATCTCATTGAAATATTTCTTTTTTGAAAAGCTGGTTTTAAGAAAAAACAATTTTTGTATGTTTGATTGATTATAAAAAATTGACACATTATAGAATGACTTATATTAATTTTTTTTAAAAAAATATGTAAAATATATGATATGCCCTTAATAAAAAAATATTATCTTATTCTATCTGAAAACTTAATGGTATATTTGAAAAAATATTTGTTAATTTTCAGCTAGTGGGAATTTGAGTTTTTCATATCCTATATGGATTTTTTTTCCATGAAACATAAGAATAGAAAGGTACTTTTCTATTTCTCTCATCTGAAAACTAATATCCCATTGAAAGATAAAAATGAAATAGTTACATCATATGGTGCTTGCAAGATGGAAGAAGTGTGTTAGAGTTTTCTGGTGAATCCATCCACCAATCTCTCACTGCTATGAACGACTGGATAATTTGGTAATTAGCATGGCAATGCTCTGTTATCGGTGGATATTCTTTTTGATTGTCTTTTTGATAAAGTTTTATATATTTTAGAGAAACCAGGAGGAAATATAAACGAGATCGGAAGTATATTAATTTATCAAAAAATAAAGCTTGTTTATACATCTATATACATTACAATAAATGATTATAGAAACTTATTATTCATAAAATTAATGAAATTATATAGTTGTTTAAAAACTATTCATTACTCTTGAAGCATTTATAGAGATCGCATGAGTTATGCTTTAGTCTATATGAGATGTCAAGCGTAAGATAGGTTTCCTACATTAAATAGTCCAACCATAAAAGCTATCATGTACGGACTTAAATTTTTCCATAATTTCATAGATCTTTTTATTTCATACAGCAATTAGTACTCGATGTAATAGTCATCAACATCGTAACAAATAAGTTATAACATGGACCCTGCCATATGTTTTTTGTTAAAAAAAATGTCTTCAAAAAACAATTATTGAACTATACAATATAGCTCCCCTTGCAAAACTCAAGAAATGTTTTTTTTTTTTTCCAACAAGGCTAAGCCAGTAAAATAATAGTCGAACTGCATGAAGAAACAGGATTAATATCTTGAAACTTCTGCTTCTAATCTAGTGTATAAAGTCTCAAAACAGAGGAAGAGGCATGGAATGAAGGCGAGGAAGAGAAGAAAAGGAAGGAAAGAAAGAAAAAAAAGTGCATGAGGTGACAAAAGCCACAGAATAAGACAGGAATTGGCGATCCCGAGGAATAAAAGAGAGATGGTAGGAGAAGTCTTGCTTCTTTTGTTTCCAGTCCTGCCTTTCTTTTCTTTTGTTGATACTGAAACACCATCAAAGGTGGGAAAGGGAAGAAGCCGGAAGGAAAGGATCGGGGATCGGATCCGATACACCTGCGGTGAGAGTGACTTGTCATGTTCCCCAACTAATAACACGTACTTTAACATCACCCCAAGGCCCTTTACCTCAAAAAAAAAAAAAAAAAAAAAAAATCCTCATTACCACAAGGACAGTGTCTGCAACTCCTCTGACACTGTCTGCCACGCGTGAGCTCACCCACGTGCATCTCACCACACTTTAACTCATCCATTGCTCTCTCTCTGTTCTCTCTCTACTTTACTTCAACTGCGTTTACAGGGGCAAAAATCCCGTGAAATGACTCCCCTGTTCGAAAACTTGGCCATAAAATAAAGTGTCGTTCTATTGCTTGTAGGCCCCTGCTGTGCTTTAATGGGGTTCTCTCTCCCCTGTGATGTGTTCACGAGGAGGTGGTTGATGGCTGGATGACTTTTTGGAGTACTGTTCTCTTGTATGACGATCCGGAGGCAGAGGCGACACGAGGGTGGCAGGGGATGTGGATCAAACTGCTGCATTTTTCGCCAATACTGTTTGGCTTGCTAACCAACCATACTGTTGAGATGTCTTTCAAATCATTAGCAACTCAGCCATGGACATCTTATTTCTCGGAAACTTATATATGGATGAGGAGAGACAGAGATGTCAGGACTTTGGTTTTCATGATGATACGTCTCACCTGCAATTGATTCATGTTCAGTCTTTACTTGCAAAGTTAGATGAACAGCAGAACCATCTACATTGTTTCAAGAAGCGAAAAGGTTTCAGGCTTGGGTCCAGTAAGTACTCTAATTCTATGCCAGGCTTTCAAATTTGATGTGCCAAGCTTTCTCACTCACAGAGACATGCACCTTAACTGTTGGCACCTTAACAACCTCCATGGCTGTCTCTGATATCCCACCAACAAGAGGCCATGCAGCCCAACCCATGCACAGTCACGTATTGCGTTGGGTCTGAATCCGGACCCCAATATCATTCACAGGGTAGAGGGGTGAAGAAATTGAGATCATTACTTGAGAATGGTACACGGGGTGGTGTTGGATCCAAACAGCACACCTAAATGAGCAGCGTTCAGCTAATATAACACAAGACTGTCCAAATGGATCTCTCTGATAGCTAGTAATCGTGCACCTTTTTATCATATCCTTTCAGCATTTATTCCTGTTGAGAGATGGCTGCTCTTTGTCAAAACAAAACAAGCTTTTCTTGCATTCTTCCTCGTCGATCTCGTAAAAAAAAATTTCAGGTTCTTCCATCTTTCTCCTGAGAAGTACTCCCTGATACGAGGCCCCCATCTTTGCAGAATCTCGAGAAAGATCAAATATATACACCTTTACTTCCGCATAGAAAAGCTTTTTTTCATATTTCAAATCCATGACTTTAAAAGTCATAATGGATCAACCTTACACCAAATTCGGTAGTCTCATAATAGGCCATATGGATGTTTTGCTGTAATATAAAAAATTGTTGATATTATCATGATACAGAGACTACCATTTAGTCAAGAAATGGCTCAAGTGTCAACACCATTATTGAATACAGCATCCATGGAAAGATGAGCCTTCACAGATTCTAGGTATGAAAGGTACTACATAAATTATCAGGTCCATTAAATCCCCTCACAAAAGTCTAAACCGACAGCTCATCTGATTCAAGCATTTGCAGGAAGGACAAGGACAGGTTGAGTCATTCACCCGTGAAACAGCGAAGCCCACCTTTTTGTCTACTCAGAATTCAGCCTCTGGACATCTACCAACCGATACAGATCCCCACGGCGCTGCTTTTGAAGTGGAAGGTTTGACCTGCATTGAGTGTGACATATAAAACAACATATGAGGAGCCATAACTTTCAAAGCTATCGCAAGACGCTTGAAATTCAAAATATTGTCTAAAGAGAAATGCCAGAGGGATGGATAAAATCAAATGGCAGTCTCTTATTACGTATCTTTCTGATTGTTAAAATTGCATTGAAACATCTGGTGATTTTCTTAATATTAAAGGAGAATTGAGGTTTCATTAAATCATTTTTTTCACTGACATTCCAAATATATTATACTAAGTTATACCATTTATTTTTCACCGTAATCTTTATATTACCAAAAAATGATGCGCGCAAAGTGATACAAGCAAACAAAGAACCATGTCATGGTAGCTGCATACAACTCCACATGCTTATGTAAAACAATTCGATTTATTAATCGTTAGCTTGTGTTTGGTTGATTTGTGAATGCAACTTAAATCATTCACATGAATGAAATTCAAATTATTTTATGTTTCAATCTAATTCACATTGATAATTCCAGAACTACTTCATGCTTTAATCAGATTTGAGACAAAATCTGAATAATAAATCTTATGATTCTGAAAACTTTCACTTAAAAAATAATAAACCTCTCAGAGAATAGACTACCTTCTAAGCTCAATTAACGAATAATCAATCTCGTCTACAATGATTGCCTCCTCATGCTCAGTGGTTGCAATCACTTCTCCAAACTGTCAACCGAATGGGACAGACAAGCAACAATGTGTTAGTTTCAAGAATTTGACAATTTAAGCACAGTAGATTCCGATATTTTGGAAGAAAAAGACAAATCTAGCAGATCAAAGATGTTAAGCGTGATCTGCGCAACATCAATGGACATAGTCTTCTTCAAGAAGTACTTTGAAAAAGTAGCTTGAGATTTTAGGTTTCCACTTACAGGTCCAACGAGTGTGGAATGACCCCAAGCAACGTAACCAGAACTACTATCACGAGCAGGGGAACAAGTAGCCACAAATAACTGAAAGAAAAATCAGAGCATTTCTTTAATATGCTTGGGCAATTATTTGGACAATTTGCCGCAAATAAAAACTCACCATTACTTTTATGTAATACACTAAAAGAAAACATCATAGAGTCCATTCAGGTTATTCATATTTAAAATTAGAGCAATTCTTTAATATTGATAGGCATATTTAGTCATTTACAATTTTCTCAAAAAATAGTTAAAAAAAGGGACAAATTTCCAAATCTTTTTATAAGATGCATGTGATGCACTTTTGTTAGACTTAAATATAAATCAGTCACTGACTGTAAAGATTAAAAGACAGGTTCTTCCAAAGGTAGAGTTTACTTTGCCATAAAGATAGATGGTGAACCAAACAAAGATCTTAGTAAAGGATGGAAAACAAACTAGAAAGAAAGTAATGGACCCAAATTCAAAATATCTGCAGTAGGGTGGCAATTAAAAGTGACTTCAACAATATGCAGGCCATAGAGATTCATATACCTGATTATCAGCAGCCCTGGAAAGAAAATAGAAACTCATCAGCGAACTTAGGAATGTAAACAGAAGAAATAGAAATATCTACTAGATTTAATTTATACATGAGCTGCAATAAGACATGCTTGCACACCATAGCATACTGAAAATCTAGGAAGGATACAGGCCTTGTAGGTCATTCGGCAGGCACCTTTATGACTGAAGATGCCTTGGCTAGAATGTAAAACTCACTGTCTGGCCAAGAACTGGAGAGAAATAATATCCCAAAGTCCAATAGATTGTACCTAGCTACATATAGATGGTAAGGATATGCTGCTTGAGGTATGTATGCTCAAGCATACAAGAGATATGCCCTCTCCTATGACTTCATAGTCTTAACTCTAAGTTTTGTTTCCGTGATAGCACAATATTATATTTCATGCATGGTTCGCTATACCTATCCATACCGTCTTGTACCATCATATTGTACCCTACCCACAAGATACTGGTACAGTACTGAGATTCAATATGGCACAAGGGCCATACCAACATGTATTGAGTGGAATCAACCGGCTCCATATGATTTCATGTTGTACTAACCCATAGCACCCGGTTTCAAGTAGAAATGTGGACGGGCATAAGAAAAAGTCTCCCAACCTTGTGCCAATATAAGGGTTGTACCATTTTATACCAGAAGCATCATACCATATTGGTAAGGTACTAGTATAGTACTCAGTATCAGTATACCAAACCTTGTTATCATGTTCTCAGCTTAGTTCTTGGCTTCCTGCAAATGAGTACTAAATTCCTATTTAACCAATCACACTCAAAAGCATCACATGACCGTCAGTCAAAGGATCCTAATACCAAGGCAAGTCATTCATACACAAACGTGAATATATATGCAGGGAGATGGTTGCATGCTTTCTTTTCTTCTTCTCCCCCTTGCACGTGCATGTGCGGTGGGAGGTTGGGGGTAGCCGTGGTTGGGATTTTGGTAGATGTCGCTTCTGATTATAGTTGTTCCAATGGATATATTTATCTATACTTAAACAAATAGTTTAAGATATAAAAGAGTAATGGCTCATGGTCGTCACAACCTCTCAACAAAATTATTGCAAAAACAGGAAGGAAAAGAAAAATTGCAATCACAGAATACTGATGTAAAACACTAGTTCAAGTCCTGAAAGATGCAGCATTACCTTGCCCTTTGTAGCAATTCCCAATGCAATGGACCAGTAGTCATGTTAAATGCCCCAGGATAGCACAGCAAATGAGCACCTAAAGTCAAAAGTGCCAGTCGTCCAAGGATCAGTAAATGCTTGAAATGTGAGACCATCAAGCATGAAAAAAAGCATCAGGCAATTTAAGGCATGATACTTGTGATCAAAAGAAATTTTATAATAAGAGAATGAACAGAGAACAAAAATAGGAAAACAGCATGATCATGCAGTAATATTATAATTAATGTGGATAGCCATTGTGTCAGAGTATCTAACCTATAACCTTTTCAGAAAGAATAAAGTTTCTTATACTAAAGAAGCATTACTAGCCAGAAACAGAGAAGTATGAGATACATTACTAACAAAGCATGATAAAACAAACAAAAAATACTTACTAACAACTATCCTTATTTATAACTACTAATAACTGGTTGGCTATGCTAGTCACAACCCAGAAATTTAGGGATGGTGGGATATTTTCATATAGAGATACCTTGCCAGCTGTCATCCGATCCAAGAAAATAAAGTGAATAGTTCGAAGAATCTATATGTATCAAATAGTATGGAAATTCTGCATCCTATTATAGATGGGCCCAAGATAAGCGTATTCTTACATATGAAAACCCATGAATTTAACCAAACTGTTAATCACATGATTTTTACATTGCAAAATCTCTACTGGATAATCCTCTCTAGATCCAGAAAGATTAGTAGCACTTACCATGCACAAATTTGGAAAGGCTAGCTAAAGAAGTCATTAAGGGATACTGCTTTCCAATTTGAAGCATTGAAGTTCACAAAGAACATCAATGAAATAATATAAAGCCACAGATTCCAATAGATAGTGAAGGCTGGCATTGCTATGAAATCTAATATCTGATTTTTCAAGTAAAGTTCCCAATTACAGAAAGAATAAAGGAAAATGTTCCCCCACATGCCTCTAGAATATTTGTTCAAACTACACTTTATGTGTGTGTGTATTTATGTAGAGAGAGAGACATCAAGCTAGACTTGGATACACTCAAGTGGATCTCTACTTAGATCCAATCAAGTTTAGATTGAACAATGGGGATCCCACATCGATGATCCAAGCCATTAGATGTGATCTATATTTCTAAACTCCTTACATATAAAAAATCTTGGAATTTAGAGATCTCTAGTCTTTGCATCAAGTGGTGAAAAAATTGGATAGTCTAAATAACACAAAACAATTTTATGTTTTTTGACCACTTGATGCATAGGCTAGGAGTCTCTCTCCAAATTATATGATTTTTAGTGTGTAAGCAATTTAGAGGTAGTAGATTACATCCACAGCTTGGATCATTGATACGGGATCCCATTATCCGTTCTAAACTAACCGAATCTTAGTGGAGATCCACTTGAGTGTAGCCAAGTCCAAATCTCTCTCTCTCTATATATAAATGTATGTATATAGATATATATGTATATATGTATAAATCTATATATGTATGTATGTATAAATCTATATATGTATGTATGTATAAATCTATATATATCTATGTATGTATAAATCTATATATATCTATGTATGTATAAATCTATATATATCTATGTATGTATAAATCTATATATATCTATGTATGTATAAATCTATATATATATATATATATATATATATATATGTATGTATATGTGTGTGTGTATATATAGATAGATAGATAGATAGATTTGAACTAATGCTTATCAATTACCTCATGAATCACAAATTCAAATTTTAAGCCAAGTTAGGATTTTTTTTCCTTCCAAAGATGATTCCAAGGAGTTCCAAAGTTATGGAAGAACAAAATCCAATCAGCATCTCTAATGACTTAGGCTAGAAATGATTGAAAATTGTAACTTGTGTTTTCCTAGTGAATGATTCTCTGAAATGTCGACAACTTTATAATTAATTATTTTCCACACAAAGTACTTCCAGAAATTCAAAATACAAAAAAAGCACATTGATTCATTTATTTGCATGAAGAAATCAAGTTACAAATTGAAAGCACATACACATTGCAAATATATGAATGGAAAATACCTCTTGCTGCATATAACATTGCTAGTTCCTGAAAACGGATGTCATAACATATACCTATACCAATACGTCCGACATCTGCAACCACAAATCAGAATCAATCTGCAGCAGAGATTTAAGGTTAAGCAGGTGTATACATATTTAGATGATTATATTTCTTACTAGAAAAGGAAATAAAAGGAAAAAAAGAAAAGGAAGACTACAGAATTAAAACTTATGATTCAGAATATCAAATTATTAGAATCTCTACTACCGGCACTAAAAAATAGGACAAAGCAATATAATGAACAGTATATCTTAAAAGGAATTAAAAAAGGTGACAAGCAATTATATGCAAATATAATATTACAGAATACCCAAAATGGAATAGAAAGGTAAAATTTGCTGCAACAATCAAGTGGGTGCTAATGTGAAAAATTGTGTAGATAGCGAAATGGGGCAGCACAAATGTTGTAGAATTTCCATCAAGCTTGTGCTAGGTGGATGGATAGTATTTGAATTCTCAAAGCTCTTGGGTTTTTGCATTTGCATGGTCTCGAAAATGCTATAAACTGAGAACTTGAGATAGCAACAGGTTAAACAGCCAAGTGTCGTGCATAATTTGATTATGTAGGTGCTAGTAATCAATGTGAATAATTTTGACAGTTTGACTTGATTTGGTTATGACTTGCTCAGTTCATTGCTACAGATAAGGCATTCATTATGATCTTAACATTATTATTATATTCATTAAAAGTAGATTGCAAGTCGTTAGAACAAGATGTTTAAGTTATGTGACTTGAAGACACTACACACTGCCAGAGTTACTTCTGGTGCTATTGCTCATTATCCCTCGGCAATCCAGTATAATGCATCCAAATCACAGATCATACCAGAAATGCTTCCGGCAATGGTGTAATTTCTAGAGGTTAGAAGCTCATCCCTGAGTTTAAAAACAAACTACATTTTAGAGACAAGATATTTAATGTGTGATGTTGTGAACATATTTGAATTTTCATAATTCGACTGATTGTGCAAGATTGGATAATCATTCATAATAGTGTGAAAATGCATGGAGAAGGGGGAGGAAGCATAATACCACAAACAAGCTAAAATCCATTCAACTTCATTTGTATTTTTTCACGATGAACTTTCCACCTTAGGAAAGCTATGGTCCTAACTCAATGGAGACTTGTATTTGAGTGGGATAGTCAAAACAAGTTCAGCAAAAAAGCAGGAAAAAGGAGTTGGATGAAAAGTCTAATGAAAGATCAAAATCACAAGCATCCCATTGATAGGATCAAATCTCAAGACATAGATTGATAAGGCCAAACCCATACGCAAGAAATGTCTTGTTAGTTGGATTATAATAAGTGACTGTGTAAGATTTTTATGGACCATGATGCCCCGTTTGCTATCATATATACTGTAGAGGTTCAGACTTAACACTCATAATTTGCAATGCAAATCAAGAATTATCAGATTTATCTATATTGAGCTACTTTAATCATGTTGTAAACTAAAACCCTTCTACACATGAACTTAACTATTCGAACAGATTGCTAAACTTCTTCGCTTTATGTGGACAGCATAAAAAACCCTTGCAAGTTACCGCAAGCACCTGATAAGCAATAACATGGTTTACGATTCTGATTAATGAGATGCAACATATATTTCAAATATATTAACTACATAAGAGTGGTATACTTGTTGGTGACATTAGTATATGACATTTTTATCTTAGGATGCATCCCTCGTGCAAGATGTGGACTCCTTATCAAATTGGTAATAATGCACCACATAATTTCAAACCTGTATCTACAATGGTAGGGTGCTGCCCAGCAGTAAGAGTCTTCGATTCCTTGAAGGTAATCTTTCCTGGAATATCAATGTCAAAAAGATGTATCTGTGTTTCATAAAATGCATTTCATCAGATATGAGTCCATAAAATTTTATCATGCAGGATATTTTTGCAGGAGAAACAAGAGATAATGAAACAAATGCTCAATATGAACCATACATATCTTTGAAAATGAAGAACAATGCAAATTCTACAATGTGGTTAATATAGAATTGCCATTTAATAAATTTTTATTGGCATCAAATATAGATGTCCACGGGGAAAGATATAGCTTGTTGAAGAACCCTAAAAGAATCACAAGCTTATCCTAAGTTTTGTATACTAAAATTAAAACTAAAATCTATAACCACACTTTCAGAGTTATAAGAATTTTTTATGTCTACGACATAGCAAACTTATCGACTTATATGAGATGCAGCCAACGTCAGAACCGTTCATGTATTGCACCTTCCTGTGTTTTCCCTTGAGCTTCCCATCTGCACCAAAGACACAACATGTGTTGTACAAACAATCACCCGAGCGTTCTGGTATAGATCCACCAACAATTGTAATCTGCAGATTCCGAGCAACTTCTGACAGCATTGAAAATGAGGGAGATGCATCACCACCAGCTTCAATATCCTCAGCATATATTGGAAAGCTATCATTGGAGTAGGGACTATTCCATATTTCCTGATATAAATGATACCAAACAATGTTATAAGGAAAAATTCTCACCACAAGCTGAGGAAATTTTTTTTTGATGAAGAAAAGAAATGCAGATTAAATTGTGATTATCATAATGAGTAAAAACAAGAAATAATAATTTTTCCATTATATACAGCTGTCAAAATAAATTTTCCACAGTAGAACATATATTATGCATGTACTTGGTCACCTATAAATCTTTCTAATTTTAATGACCTTAAAGTTGATAAGAATTATTATAATTAAAAAAATTAAATCAAGAAGCTCCATATATTAAAGAATTTTTTTATCTATCAAAATGGAAAAGGAACAAGCTTACAACTAAATTTGATGGGGCTTTCTGAAGTAGGTTCTCTGTATGTTTGGAGATCTCTTGGATTATGACATGTATATCAAGTTCTATCTTTTGTTGCCAGCCATTTGTGTGGAACTTTTCTCATTTCTTCATTTGTGCTGAATTTCCAAAGCATTTTGTCAAGACTGGCAGGTTAAACTCAAATTCACTGAATTTCATAGTAATTCAGATGAGTCAAATTTTTGCATAGATTTTACCATGCTAGCCTCAATGAGCCCGTGTTGCAGTGTCTCGTAGTCCACATGGGCCATGGGCCAAGTCCGCTCGGATACTATTTGTCACAACCTAGTTTCTCACCCAAAAAGATTAGCTGAAAGATATTATTTAAATTTCTTAGTCTTATATAAGTACCCAAGATCTACCCAGTGCATAGCTGATTGGAGACTGAGTACACGCTTGCACAGATCCTCACATATGTTTAAGTTGAGTGAAAAATAAATTGATATTTACACTCAAAAGAATGTGAAGAATGATTTAAATTTTTGATCTATCTATCTATCAATATAATTTTTTCATTTCTTCATTTGTGCTACAATTGCAAAGCCTTTTGTCAACACTAACAGGTTAAACTTAGATTTTGCCATTTTGAGAGAATTGCAGCACTAAATTCCATAGTAATTTAGATGAGCCAAATTTTTGGCGTAGGTTTCACCATCCTAGAAGACATTTAGATTATCATATGTCTAAGTTGTTTCGTGAAAAATAAACTGATACTTAGACTCAAAACAACCTGAAGATCTATTTATCTATCTATCTATCTAAACCACCAAAACGGTATTCATAAAGGTCCAAAACCATAAAATGTACTTTCAAAATAATGTCAATTAAATTATCTGGACCTATTTTCCTTCACTTTTTTTCCCTTTTTCACTGTTTTTCATTTTTTCTATTTTGTGGTTTAACTTGACAAAACTGGAGTTGAAACTTACAAAATTGCCAAAACTGCCAGAACCAAAACTCTTTTGGCTTACTAAAACTAAAAATGACTTCCCACTTCTTTATTGTCCAGTAGGCATTGCAAATGCATGCACAAAATCAGATATTGTTTTTTTGTTTGGCTTATCATGCTTCGTGAGGATTTTAGTGTTTGAAATGCTAAATTTATAGCTCTGAGCTAAAGGCATCAATTGAAGTACCAAACTTCAGTTTAAAAAGTGAAGTGACACTTCAAATGCTGAATTCATTGTCTTGGCATTGCCGAGACAAATGAAAACTATACCTTAAAACTTTGATCTCCATGCTTTCATAGATGGAGCCAGAAATGCTTTCGTGACATTGAGATTTCATGTGAAATGTCTGCACAGCTAATGCTGACTTCTTGTACTGCTCCTCGATCTAGCAACTTGTAAGTTGTAAGGTGACAGGCAAAAAGGTAGCAATACAAAAGATAGAAATCAGCTTTGCAGGTTTTTTTCGCACGAGCATCACACTGAATTCAAGACACTAAAACGGGCATTTCAAAGCTGAGTTCGTTATCAGTGACTTGGTGTTTCTGATGAAAGAAATGATTACTTTTTTTACAAAAATAGTGTGACTAAATGTTATTATCACCAGAGCAGAAGACCAGATAAAAATATTTCATTTTTAAAGAGAAATCCATTACAAGGATCTGGGAACAGATTAATAGAACCTACAGGCAAGAGAACGAGCTTTGCCCCCTTTCCGGCGGCCTCCTCGATCGCCTTGCGAGCGTGGGCGATGTTCCTCTCCTTGTCCGCAGTCACCGCCAATTGGCAAAGAGCGATTTTAAACTGCCAAAAAAGGGGGAAAGATCAAACTTTTGATCAAAACCAGAGCGGGAATCGAGGAGGCGGAACAGAAGTACCGCACCTTGGAGACCGGGGGAGTGGGAAGCTGGAGGGCAGGCGGAACCCTAGCTTCCTCGGGCTTGTAGGCGGACGCCATGGCGGAAAAGGCGGCGTTGAGGGTCCGGCGAGTCGGCGGCGGCGGCGGCCTCCTCGCCGGGATCCGATTAGAATTGGGGGAAGGGAAGAGGAGAGGTTTGAGAGTGAGGTGAGAAGTGGGGAAGAGATCGGTGGCGAGGAAAGCGGCGGATGACGAGAGGAAGCCGAGTCCTGCTCTCATCGCTCGAAGGGAAGGGTTGGGGAGGGAGAGAAATAGCCAAATAGGGCGGGGGTGGCGTGAAGGCGACGTGTGGTGAGATCCCCCGCGGAGAAATTTAAGTACTTAGGTCGAACGAAGAATTTTTTTATTAAAATATTTTATCCAAAAAAAGCTGTTACACGATGTTTGGAAAAATATTTGTTATATATTTAATTGATCATGAATTTCAGAATAGCTTTCGTTAAGAAATTACTTTTATTTAGTTAAATATTTATTTTTTAAAAAAATGTGTAAAATATTTAGTATATTTTGAATAAATAAAAAGATCTTATTCTATTCTATCTAAAAGTTTGAAGGTATTTTAAAAAAAAAAAAATTTCAATTTTTAGCGGTCGGGAATTAGACTTTCTTATATTCTATATTGTTTTTTTAATTAAATATAAAAATCAAAAAAGTAATTTTCTATTTTTTTTGAAAACTCAAATAGACATTTGTTCTTTTTTTTTGTTGAGTACACTTTTTCTCCTCTCTTCTCGCGAACCAAATGAGTTTTAAGTCTTAAACAAGATTTGGACTTAGATCTACGTATTAGCCCAATATGGCTTGGGCCTCCTATTGCATTGAATTTTCAAACAATTTATACTATTATGATGGTCATAGTGTAAATAAAAATGGTTCAATTTACATAATTATGTAGCAGCAAATCTTACTAACTTAATTAGTTTGATTTTATTATTTTAAGAGTTTTGCTATTTTTTATCATAAATAAATAATAATGCAGAAAGACTCATCAGAATGAGCTTTGCAAGTATAACCGGGTGCAACTTGGCCTAATTTTTCATCATCCACAGACTTTGTATCTCTTCACTGCTCTTTGCCTTACCCTTTTATTTTAATTTTGGTGGAACCTGCTCTTTGTCAATTAGCACTATGCACACTAAATAATTATCATTCAACCTTAATTTCGCTCAAGGAGGCCAAATTTCTCGTGTCTTCATCATTTTTGCCAGAGTTTTCTAATTTCTACAATCTCGACATACCATTGAAAAGGCCGATTTTATCAATAGATTGCAGAAACTTTCTGTGGACAGAACGATGGCATGATGTTCTGGTTTGAACTTGTGGGAACCTTCCGCCATTCTAGAACTCAGGACAAGTTTAAATTGGTCAGAGAGAAAGTGCATCGTTCTCTCTGATGAGATGATACGTAGTACTTACAATTTTACATGTCCCATGCATGCAAGGCACGTAACAAGCAGGAAGCTAGATTTACATCAGCATAGATACATATTTCAGAAAGGTCCAATAGCTAGCATAGGTCAAGTTGCTAGGATAATCATGATCATGATATACATTATGTGATCAGGAGCTCATCGCTAGATGCTGTCCGAGATTCATTGGTGGGTTGAGGCAGAAGGGTTAAAGGACCCATGGTGCTAGGAATGGGAGTAAAAGATTTTTGGTCAGACCAGGCCATGATGTGAAGATGAACTTCCTCCATCTGCTCAATGGCAGCTGCAAGCCTCTTCTTGATATCGGCGTGGTCGCAGCAGCGGATGAGCCCCTTGGTCGAGACCTCTGATGGAATTAGGCTTCTTCCTTCCAGCCGACAGATTAAAACAAGTTGCCCGGCGTCGCTCGCTTCCTTATAGAGCTTCAGAAGGCCGGCACGGTCGGCTGCGAGCCCTTTCGACACCGCATTGATGCAGAAGAAACCCTATCCATAGCAACATAAATATTAGTTCTTGCATGAATTTTGTAGTTGCAGTGATTGTTTGATTTTCATAGCATCATAGTACCTCCTCGGTCCGTTTAATATCCATTCCAAAACGGGTTTCGCCCATCTTGAGCTCCAAGACCACTGGCACCTCTGCAGCACCTGGCAGGAACCAAAACCGGATTCCTTGCACCATCTCAATATTTGGTTTTGAGCTTTGTTGCTTGTACCAGCTCCTCTCTCTCCAGTAACTCTGACCACTGGTGCCTTCAGCAGACGATGCAGTCTTGTCCTTAATTATCGCAAATTAATGGAATAGCATGCACATGGAAAAGTAAATCAGACTCAATTATTCAACACCAACCAATTGTTCATGAATTGCGTACATAATCCTATTGACTTCATTCTACGTGATCAAAGTATATATTTATGTGGATTCTGGTGGGAAAAAGACCACTGGAAGGGTATAAGAGAGGATTATATACGTACTGAGACAGCGATTTGCTCGGTTTGAATGTTGACGAAGATGAGTGGGGCACCGGAGGAGACGGCGGCAGAGAACCAGGCCATGGACCTCGTCGTGACGGCCTCGACGCTGTGCTCGTCGGGAAAGGGCTTGAATAGGATGGAACTGATGACCGTCGAGTGCCGGTCGGGCAAATTGGTGCCCACCTTCTTCTTCCAATCATATTTGATCCCCTTCTTCATGTCGAAAGCAACGAAATCTACACTGACAACCCTTCTGCTCGTTTCTGCATGCAACGAGCACATACTTAAGAGATGGCTTTAGATATCCACGTCGTGCTACTACGGGCTCGTTTGGTTCGCAGGAAAAAGAGAGGGAAAAGTGTGGTCAACGGGAAAGTAATGAAATGCCTCTTGTTTGGTTGGAGTTTTCAAAAGAAAGAGATGGGAAAGTTGTATTCTCATGGGAATATGATTCTCACATTTCATGGAAAAGTCTTTCCCATGAGAAACATGGAAAAGTTACTTTCCCATGAGGTGGGAATTACTCCATTTTTTATTTTTTCCCAAAAAGACCCTTCAGCATTAAAGAAGTATTAAAGAGGCATTAAAGACCTAATTTTTATTAAGGGCATAATAGAAATTATACATAACTTTTCTAGGAAAGTGGATGGTCAACCAAACATAAGCACTTTGGAAATTTGTCACTTTCCCATGGTTAACCAAACATATGCCAAAAATACTTTTCTAGGTATCCTCTTCCTAGGAATATGATTCTTCATATTCCTAGGAGGAAAAATACTTCCCGCGAACCAAACGAGTCCTACTGGTGCATGGATATCTGTTTCTATATAGTATAAGAAAGTGAAACGTGTATAGAAACGTCTTGTTAAAATTCTAATGCGCGTGCTAACTTCGATGTTCATATATATTGCCATGTCTCTCTTATGATCAAATCCATTAGAGTTTGGTTTTCTTCACCCTGCAGCTCGGCGCAGCGGTCGAGGGTGAGGTCGGCGAGCTTGGCGACGTGGCGGTCGTCCCGGGCGGCGCAAAGGGTGAATCGGCGGTGGAGCGTCGAGCCGCGGTCTGGTGCAACGCGGGCACGGAGGAGGAACACTTCATTCCCCCGCCGGACCTTCACCCAGACCGACCCAGACTGGCGGCCGAGCCGGCCGAGCAGTGAGCTGAGCTCGGACCGGCCCTTGGCCGACGTGAAGGTGGCGCTGTCCTCGTCAGCGTCGGCAACCACTGCGGCGACGCCCTCGATGATGTCGCCGGGGAGGAGCATGGACTTGTCCCACTCCTCCTCTGGCATTCCCTCTTTCACCCGCTTCACGCCCACCACCGTCGCCGCGCCGCCCATCTCCGACGTCCAACCAAGCCCCAGGGGATTGACGGTTCTCCCAGAGAGAGAGAGAGAGAGAGAGAGACAAAGTGAGGCCTTGGGCCCTTCGCTTTGGATTTTGATCTCTCTCCATATATATATAGCAGAGGAAGAGGATTCGATGATAGCAAGGAAGGGGTTCTTGTTTATTGTCGAGCTTTGTTCTTGTTCTTGGTGATCTTCGATGATAGCAGAACTTTTCTGGTTTCTTGTTAAGGCCATAGGATGGATCCCCAGCCGTGTTTCCTAGTGGAGAGGATGCATTTGAGAGTTACTGTGTCAAACTCAGACTTGGCCCACTCGGTGCACCCCCAGCTACTCGGCTTCCCTGATCCACACTCTTTTTGTATATAAGAAAAATAACATACTAAATTAGAAGTTGATGCATACAACTCATATGAGAAGAACGGCTAGATACATGAATTTTAAACGAATTGAATGCATTTAAAAGAGAAGTCTATATATATTAAAGTGTGCTAGGATTGTGAGCTTGCTGAATGATATAGTCAATTGGATATCCATCCACCAACTTGCTTTTAAGGTGAATGCATTCAAACGAAGGGCAGACAAATGCCGAATCATATATTGTCGAATCATATATTGTATACATGAATTTTAAAGGAATTGAATGCATTTAAAAGAGAAGTCTATATTTATTAAAGTGTGCTTGGATTGTGAGCTTGCTGAATGATATAGTCAATTGGATATCCATCCACCAACTTGCTTTTAAGGTGAATGCATTCAAACAAAGGGCAGACAAACACCGAATCATATATTGTCGAATCATATATTGTCGAGTTGTTTTTGTAGTGCTACGATCATGCGTGCAATTCAGGTGAGTTGGGTCGAGTCGAGGGTGAACCCTAACTGATCCAATTTTTGGATCTCACAATATGACTTGCTCTTGCACTGGAACCTAATTGTATTTTAAACTAAGCTCGGATTGGGCCAGGTTGGTTAGAGTCAGTCTAGGTTGTGCCATATCAATCAAGTTAGATCTAGTTGAGTAAGAATTTGAGAGAAGAATTTGGAACATATTTGTTGGATTAGTATTAGCTAAGTCGAGGCGCAACCATTCATCAATTTTAACATTAGACTGGGACAAAATTTAGTTTTATGAAAACAAATATAAATTATTTGTTTATCGATATATCATATTTTGTTAGATTAAGTTAGGTTAGGATAGGGTGAGGGTTGAGTTTGGATTGGGATAAAGATTAATCCTAAACTAACTGTATTTGAGGTTAGGTTGAGACTTTGCATCTAATACTAATCCAAAATTTTAAGAGCACAAGGAGGCTCCACTTAATGAGCTGGTTAAGCAGGCGAATTTGGGTTTAGCCCAACCTAGTTAAACCTGTAGAGATGATAATGTGGCTTTTAATCTTTGTACGAACTAAATTAGTTAGTTCTTGGGTCTACCCAGTGCAAATCTACATGGTCCAGGTACCAAGATAAAATATCTAAATAAAAAATAAATATGCTCAATCTTGAGGAATGCAGTACTTCACTTGTATGTATAACTATATGCATTGATCATCATAATCAATTTGGCAATCTGCAGTGCTTTAGAGAGTGGGAGTGGTCTAAGCTAACAAGAGAGTTTTACACATATGTGATATGCACGTCAAGACTAGCTCAAAGTTGGCATAAGAAACTTATAATATAGGATACCATATGCAATGATTTTTGGCAAATTCATCTTTAATATATTTTATACATGACTACCGATTTCTCCAAACTTTTATTTATTTAATTTCTGGGTGGAGTTTACTTCTCCAATGTTTACATGGGTAAACCGTTAATCTATACTTTGTTGTTATACTAGTCCTACTATTAGTCCTCCTTAAGATTGACTAAGAGTTATTAAAGTTAGAAAAGGACTAAAAAAACCATTGGAGTTGGCTGAGACGCAAGGAAATCGAGGACTTTGCCTGTTTGCATTGTACTTAAACATGAAGGCTTTGTATCCATGTGGCGAAGAAGTATTTACTAATTTGCATTGTTCCTCAAGCAGAACTATGGGAAGGTCGGTCAACACTAGGAAGTAATTCAGTCATTTGAATATTTTTTTGGAGAGTGATTCTAAAATAGTGATTGCATGGATTAATGATCTGTCGGCCAATAATTGGACAGATAACTTACTCTCGTAGGATGTCAATCATATCAACAACTTTACGATAGCCTTTCTTGCTATCCATATTTACAAGGAAGATAACCAGCCTACCGATTGGCTCTCTAGTTTGAGGTCTCCAATACAAATACAATTTTTTATAATAGTTAGCTATTATCGGATCTCTTCTATCTGTTAATGCTAATACTCGTTATTGAAAAAAAAAAACAAAGACAAAGGACTTTTCTTCTCCAACACTCCCACCCTCCTCCATGTTGAAAAAATTATTGTCTAAAAATTACTATATCATTATTTTATAATAATGTTATAAACAAATAATTTACTAAAAAATATTCAAAAGATTGAAAAAAACTTATGTAGCTAAAAGTTGAAGAGAGGAATAAGTTGAAAAGTGAAAAAAAATCTCTGTTAGTAAAAAAAAAAATTCTCGAACGATAGAATACCAGTGAGACCGAAGAGACGCGATGGTTGATACATAATGCTTCGAAAACACCATATTCTTTCGAAGAGTTACAACTCTTCTAAAAAAAGCATCTCACAAAATAGTGTTTTAAAATATTTAAAATAACTAAAGATTAGAAGATAAAAAAAATATTTTTTTTCAATTAAAACTCCAACATTGAAGTGGCCCTACAATACTAACGCTAGTAAAAGAGTAAATTATAAATAATTGGTTTATGCATGATTAAGTAAATCCTAGGAACCTGTATGCATGCAACTAGATCAACTTGCAGGGATTAACATGCAAGTGTAATGATTAGAAAGATTGATATATAAATATGAAAAATTATAAAGACTAAACACAATATCCTATATACAACAAATACATTCTTTATTTAGTTCTCACTTTTCAGCAATCCCATGAAGGAGAAGGAACTAGCTCAAAATTGATGGTCATCGCCATCTCATAAAATTCCCCAACAAACAAAATAGTGCATCGAGGTCCCTGATCATGTGTCCGTGAGGTGCTAGATGCATATATACTTGTAAGATAAAATCACAACCATCGATGGAAACATGTCTTCCATTTGGTACCAAAATAATCCTATGGATGATCAAATTGGGACGTTCCGGGGCGTCTTTTTTTTTTTGCTAAAGGATAAAGGGTAGGGGGGAGGAAGGGACAAGCCCACCCCCGCGTAGCAGCCCCCACTGAGCCCCCGCCCCGCCAGGAGAATGTTCGATGCGGGCAGAAATGGCCGTGTGTTGGGCACTCCGACCGGTTTTCCTCATACTCTCCCCACCCGTAGGTCCGGCTCAGCTACTCTTCTGAGCTCTGGCTCGAGTCCCACGTGTGAGTACGTCACACCGGGCACCACCGTTCCCGGGCGTCTTCGGCATCCTACTTGGAGAAGGACCCCACTTCAATAGATAAAAATAATAAAAAAATAAATATCGTGGCAGCCGAAGTCCGAACCTTTCTCTCCATTGGCCTCGGGTTTTGAAAGCGAACCCGATTTCAAAACCCTCGCTCTTTCCTCCAAAGCCTTTCCCCCTCTCCCCGCCCCCACCGCCGCTTCCCACTCCCTTCTCCTCTCTTCCGCGCCCAATCCTTTCCGCCTCTTCTCGTACGCTCTTCCGTCCCTCGTCGCCGGTCTGCGATTTCTCTCCGACCGTCCTCCCCGTCCCCAACTCGTCCGATCTCGAGGGAGATGGTCTTGGCTTCGAAGCTCGACGGTGGGACGCAGACAATCTCGTTCCGCGTCCGGAAGACCATACAATCCATCAAGGAGATCGTCGGAAACCATTCCGACGCCGACATCTACGCCGTGCTCAGAGAGACCGGCATGGATCCGAACGAGACCGCGCAGAAATTGCTCAACCAAGGTCAGTTGGTGCCGATTAGGGTTTTGGGAGGGGTGCATTTGGGATCGCCTTGATGCTCTCTTTCTTATCTCGTGTGGAGTGGACTTCAGAGTGTAGCGATTAGGGTTTGACTTGGGTGGTCTTTCAAGTTACTTGCTTGGACTTAGTTTGGTGATGCTCGAAGTGGTAAAGTTGTTATTTTCAAGGTCTTGGAAGTTGTCTGAACTTTAAATTGAAGCGCTGCCGTTAGAAATCGTTAGAAAGCACTCTCTTTCTGGGTTCGGGATGCATTGGAAATTAATTAATGCTTGCTCACAATGTGTTGTTTCTGTCCCTTCTTTGATTTAAGATCCATGTGAACGATAATGGCAAGAGATTAGTAGCGTTAGTTTGCCTTATCCTTAACTACTTTTTTTCAATGTGGAACTACGTTGACGAATCCTTAGTTGGTCTTAACGTAGTTGGATAGTTGTTTTTAAGATTTTTTTTATTTTTATAAATGCTTTCGCAACTAAAAGAATTAGTTAGCTAATATATATATATCAAAAAAGAAATGTAAAAAGGTGCGTGCATTTGAGCGTGCATGTCACGTGCAATCCTCCACTCATGCATTTATTCGTGTGTCCTTCATGCATGCATTTGTTTCTGCGTAGATGAAACGTTGCTCGAGTTTAGTACACGCAATGCCTGCCTCAACCTGGAGTTATTATTTTTTAATAAAAAATATGATACGGGACTGAATAGCGGATTTTGTGCGAAGAGTAATGGTCCAGAGGCAGCATTGCACGCAGAGAAGCTTGGTCGTAAATTTTTGATACCTAAAAGTCAACCTAGGATGTACGTTCTGAATTAAGGATTGGTGAGAATAGTAACATGGGGCGTCTGATCATATAAAAGGAGGACAAAGGGGAGATGGAAGATATCATGTAAGGCCAAATATGTGCCTTATTATGATCTATTTGAGAAATATTTGAATGTAAGAGGAGATGAGAGGGACATTGACAGTATGCTACTTACCTAAGATGAGGGGAGAGGGAAACTAGTGATAATGGTGCATAAAATATGAGGATAATGAGACTTTTGGAAGCTGCTGGGATTAGGAAAATGTGGAAAGGATCTTTGTCAGAAGAATTTGAACAGGGATTATTATTGGGATAGGTTTTTGACGCATTTTGTTCGAGGCATATGTACCAGTGGCTCTGAATTCTGGAAGGAGGGATGGTTTGACATAAGATGCAACAGCGCTAGTTCTAAGGGCCATCTGAGATACAAATATTGTCGTAGATACATTGATTTGATTTTGTTTCTCAATCTTGTGGAAGGGCTATAAGTTGTTCATGGGATTTTTGCTGGGCAGTGAAAAGGGAATGTCAAAAATTGTTGTGTTTGATGCCCTGGAAAAAAAAACCAAGAAAACATCGTGTCATTTTCTTATGGATGTGAAGTGGCTTGTTGTTTAAGTTTAGGTCGAGCTTATCTTTAAATTCTTAAAGATTAATTGGGGTCCAGTTCTTGGTGTGCGGATATTGAGGGAGCCCTATGTCTGGGTGTAAGATACTGAAACACATTTCATTGTTTAGCTGCTCCCCTTTTGCAATATACTATGGCATTTCCGCCTTTGTTTTTTTTTTAAAAAATGTTCTGGCATGAATTAAATGTCTTTCAATAAAAGAAGACCCTTACAGCTCTCTTTGCAGTATGGTGAGGTGACGCTGACGGCTGACACTTCTTCACATTTTAATATTCTAATATTCTTATTATCTCATAATTCATCTATTTAGAACTTTGGTCACATTGACAGGAGCATTATTCATAGTTTCTTTTTGACTATTTAGTTGGTTTCATGGACAAATACCAGTAGATGTAATAACTTATTTTCTTGCCAATGATTTTAAGCATTGATGAAATTTCCTACACAAATGCCTTTTTGTGAGTTCACATTTATATTTGAATGTACATGCTTTGCACACAACAACCTTTATACAATTTTATGCATGTTTTTTTATTTGACCTTGCAGATACATTTCACGAGGTCAAAAGGAAAAGGGACAGAAAGAAAGAGGTATGTTTTTTTTTTTAATATTCCTGTTATTTTTCTATTAATTTTCTTTCCTACTTGAGAAGGTTCTTACCAGGGTTAGCAGCCTTATCGCCCCTCTTATGGAATTGCTAAAGAAAAAGGTGGAGTACAAATGGTTTTCTTTTTTTATGTTAGTTATCAAAACTGCGAAAGCCGAAGTTGGAACTATTAAAATTTTTGAAATTGGAACTCATTATGCCCGATTAATGCAGAGACCAAAACCGGGATCATGAGCAAGAGGTGAAAGGTAGCTCATGGAATTAAAGAGGGTGAATTGTTGCAAATAGAAATGAAGCTAATTTTAGCGACCTGTATATTTAGTTTTGAAGAAAGTAATAATTAATTATATTCATGCAGTTGTTTCTCTCTTTTAACTGGAACAGCAAAATTGCAAATTTGAGACAGGTGAGTTAATGGGTGCTAGGAATTGCAGTGGTAAAAAGAAAAAAAAATATAGGACAGAGTCATGGGTAAGCATGTGAAAAAGGATAATCATGGAAACAAGAGTGCTTGGTGGTGATGTAGGACATGTAGGGGGTGACTTTATATGATACTGAAAGATGTGCAATGTAAAAGTGAGATAAATATGTAACACCTTATTTAATGCTCCATAAAGATGAGTTTAAACTAGTTACAAAGAGAACAAATTAAGCTGAGATTATAGGAATTTAAATGAGTTTATTTTTATTTTTTTATTTGATTTTACTTTTTATTTATATTAATAATATTTCTATTAATATTTGATATTCAAAAATATTATTAAAATTTCAATAATTTAATGGCGATATTTACTGTCGTTTCTTGCTTTGGCTAATGTTGGACTTGGTAAATGAAATGGTTTCTTGCTCTAGCTATGGAACACACATTGAATGCTGAGATTACACATTGAACTTCTGGTAGTAAATTCATCATAAAAAATATGTTAAGAATTAAAAAATCAGCATATTTATGTTCAAACAGATGCTCAATGCTAGCTGAAGCTTATTATGTTTGTTTTGTAAGTTTCATATGTTAAATTGTGCTTGACATGTTATTGATATGTGGCCTCAGAGTACAGGTTACAGGGCTTCTGTTGATACAAGAATTCGAACAGTCCATAAGATACAACGGGAAAAATCTCAAGCATCATGGGGTCAAAATGCTAAAAGAGGGGGTTATCCTCGAAGTCCTGTACCTGGTAATACAAATCCTGTTTATGTGATAATTAGTTGCCAATGAGAGAGTTGGTATCACTGCTATATCATTTACAGACGTCTATTTGATGTATAAGATATGTCTAGTGCAGGACCCAACCGAGAATTCCGCATTGTGAGGGACAATAGAATGAATCAGAGGGGGAGTGAGGATGTGAAACCTGAATCACTTCATAATTCATCTTCTAGCAATGAGCACATGATATCGAATGTTTCAGGGAAGGGGTATAGTTCTTTTATTTGCAATCTGTAAATAAATATTTCTTTGCAAGAAAAACCTTTAATTTGTTTTATTTTTGAGCACTGTTGTTTAAATTAATCCAAGTTAAATTGCTGTATTTTTTTAGTATCTTTCTGTCCTGTTAGAAGAGCACCTCTACTTGAAATCTTTCTTAAACCACGAGCCTTTTGTTTGTTTTGCTGCACAGAATGGCAGACCTCTGTGTTGCTGTTTTATTTTTGGGGTGATGTATCTTCATAATGTCAAAATTCTGTCTCCAAAATTGACTCTAAATATATCCTGAATTTACTATGAGTTGAACTCTCTTACCTCAAGAAATTCTTCTAGCAAGTCTTAAATCTTTAAAATATTATATGTAATAAACAGGATATTCACTAGATGGTAAGCCTTGGTGCAATGGTCTGGTTGCTCTATTGTGACCTGACGGTCATAGGTTCAAAATATGGAAACAACCTCTCCACATGTAGGGGTAAGGTAGCATACATCTGACCCTTTCTGAACCCTACAATGGCGTGAGCCTCGTGCATTAGGCCACCCTATTGGTAAACGGGGTATGCACTTTGGAAATTTTATTTAAGAATGCAATTCATTTCGGTATATTGATGTTATGAAATTGGAAGTTTTATATTATATTGCATTGGGATATTTTTTTAGGCCATTACCCAGTTATGATCCCGACAATCTAGGATTGTGGGAGGGGTGAATTGGGGATACTTATAACATTTTTTTTCTTGGCACAAAGTGGCTGCCCTATGACTCAAACCTACGCCATTGTACTTGTCAGCCTAAGCCTTTACCATTACACCAAGCAATGGCCCCTTGGATTGGAATACAAATAATTTATACACATGCAAATTGTCTATTCTTGTTTTTTTGATCTTCTTTTCCTCTGCGGTTGTCTTTTCATCAAATGGAACCATTGAACATCTATCTCTTCATGTCATTCTTTGACATGATTCCTAAACAACCAACCATGTTCAAACTATACTCCTACAGAAGCACAATTCTTTACACAAATTGCTCATATATCTTTTAGCAATGTTGTCATGTTGTTTGATGCTCATATTTACATTTTCCTTTAGGGTTCGTTTGGTTGCAAAGAAATCCATGGAAAAGGAAAAAAGGAAAAACTAAAGAAGTTTCAAATGGACGGAAAACTAG